>NC_060952.1:96692978-96849273 GCF_022045245.1 Lucilia cuprina | reverse complement strand
CTATCCATCTATCTATCTACCTATCTATCTATCTATCTATCTATCTATCTATCTATCTATCTATCTATCTATCTATCTATCTATCTATCTATCTATCTAGAAAAATCTTTTGATCGAAATTGTCCCTTAACTTTTTAAACAAGTCACGTTAAAAGTAAAAATTGACAAAGGAAAATTTTAAATAACAAACTAGGCAAACAATTTTTTATAAAAATAAAAACCATTAAATATTTTTTTTTAATTCTGTTAATAAAGTTTATTTAAATACAAAGTTGCATTATTTTTATTTTGAATTATTTATTTCTTTAAAACTTCAATGTCACTTATTGCATTATTTTCTATAAAAAATATGCCTAAATAGACATTTTTACAAAAAAACTATTTTTAAAACGTTTTGTTTGCTCTTAAACGCACAAATTGTTAAGATTGCATTTTTTCACAATAACGTGGGTAAATTTTATTTTTAACTATTATTATTTTTTTATTTGTTTAAGAAATATTTTTTGTATTATTATTATAATTTCTTTTATTCAAAGTTGAACTTCAAAAAAATTGTGTTAAATTTTTGTTTTTTTATTAATCCAGTTATTGTTATATTAAAATGTGGTAATATGTTTTGTTCCAATTTTTTTCAAAACAAATTTGTGCCATTTATTAATATTAATTTATTTATTATGTCACGTTTTTAATAATTTTTTTTTATTGGTTTTGTATTTTTACGTTTTAGTCTAGGGCCGCCCGTTTCATGTTTATTTTGTTTTTATGATTGTTTTATTTTACATGAGTTTGACAGCGGACGCGATTTAACGTAAAATTGCCGCTTTAAAGTTGTTGTTACAAGCAAGTTTAAAATTGAACTAAACTTGCTGCCAGGTTTTGAAACAATTCCATGTGTTACAAAAAAAGCTTGAATAAAAGCTAAGAGTATGAAATGGTTTCTCTCTGTCTCACATTTATTTGAGGTAATGGTGAGATCATTAGAAGAAGTGAGAGCGTGTGTTTTGTTTACAGTATTAGTATGATATTCAATTAAAATGGTTAATTGATTTCAGTTAGATCATTTGTGTGCAATTTACTTTAGATAGATAGATAGATAGATAGATAGATAGATAGATAGATAGATAGATAGATAGATAGATAGATTGATAGATAGATAGATAGATAGATAGATAGATAGATAGATAGATAGATAGATAGATAGATAGATAGATAGATAGATAGATAGATAGATAGATAGATAGATAGATAGATAGATAGATAGATAGATAGATAGATAGATAGATAGATAGATAGATAGATAGATAGATAGATAGATAGATAGATAGATAGATAGATAGATAGATAGATAGATAGATAGATAGATAGATAGATAGATACATACATACATAGATAGTAGATAGTTATACGTAAATCAGCTGCCAATCGCTTGTAAGTTACCAGATTAATAAAGTCTTTCATAGTTTTCATTAATTTAATTAATAACACTTTTCTAAGTGTGAAATAATTTCAAACATATTTTAAAGTGAATCTTTCATAAATTACAAGTCTATGCTTTTTTCTTCATTTTAACATACAAATGATGTCATTTTAATAAAAAATGCAAATAAAAAAGTTTAATTTTATTACATAAACATAATTTGCTTAAATAAACTGTTACTATAAAAAACTTACTGCAAAACTAAACTGATATTATAGAAATCTCTGTTAAATGAACGTGACTGTTTAATATTATTTAGCATAAAGTATAAAGAATAAACCTTCTTTGAACTAAAGAAATTGAAAATTTTCAAAGTAATCTATAACTTTAACGTATCATATATTAATACCAAGAAGTATTAAATGTTTTTCTAAACATTTCCAGAAGTTTTTTTTTTTAACCAACCATCATATCCGTCCGACCATGTAAGTCGTCGTCGTCGTCTTCATATGTACTTGCTGTATGTTCTTTGCAAGTGTTTAGCAAAATCTAACAGTACATTAGTCAGTTTTTCCTACGTTTTTTTTTTCTATTTCATCTTTTCTTTTATAATCTTCTTAATAATCTTTCTTTCGATTGTTAGACGTGAGCTTTCGCTTGATGTGATTATTTTATAGTTGTAACTTAAAACATAAGTCGGTCTGATTTCTTCTATAAAGTTTTCTAACGAATAAAAATCATTTTTTATTACAATTTGTAGGCAATCATAAAAAAATATAATTTTGCTTAGTTGGCATTTTTACTGTTAAAGTTGAGATTGTTATAATTGTATTTTAGAAATTAAAAATAAGAAGAAGAAGAAAACACATAATAATCTTTATGTAGCAAAAAAAGAAGTTCTTGCTTAGGCATTATTTAAAAATAAGAAAAATTATTGTATTTTTTAACAAAGAAAATTTCTATTTCTTTTCTTAAATTTCCATATTTTTGTACCAAAATATTCCCATATTTGCTATAACATATTCTCACTTCACCCACAACTGTCAAACATATAAACTATTACCCTCTGGCAACTCTTGAAATACATCAAAATTGCAAAACTAACAACACTTTATATTGAAGGAATTTCGCCACATAGAAATTCCAAAACTATTCGGAAAATACTAAAACAATAACGAGTCTAGCATAAAAAAATCTTTAAAAAAATATACACGTAAAAAATAACTACATAATAAATATAACATTAAAAGAAAAACATTCTCGTCTACTGAACAACTCACTACACCTTAAAAAAAATAAAATGTAACACAGAAAACAAATCTATACAAAAACAAAATCAAACAATTTTCCAAACAACAAAACAAACGGTTTGTATGAGACGTGTATTAGCGGTGGTGGCGGCGGAATTATTAAAATTTTTAGTCAGTAGTCGTATGGAATACTTTTTTGCTGCTACTTTTTGTTCTTTTGCTACATATTTAAGTTTGTGTGAATGCATGTAAGTGTATTTATGGTACAAATGTGACGCATTCCCTCATGAATCTCGTTTGTAATTTGAGCATAACATGGCTATGGTGGCGGTGTATTGAGTTGGTTGTTGGTGGTGTTGTTGCTGTTGTTGGATACAAGCAAAAATGCATGCATGAATGCAGCAGCAAGCACAATTATTATGCTGCAATAAGTTCAATTCATTCTTTAGTTGCTAGCGCAATGTATTCATTTTGTTTTTGTTGTTCTTGTAGTTTTTCATTTACTTTGTGCAATATTGTTGCAGTTACTGTGCTCTCTTATATTACTTGCAGCAACATTTAGCATGATGATAATCATGCAGTGTTGTAGTTGTGTCATTTTTTTTCTGCTATATTTCATACATTTGTACTAAAAATAGAATAAATGACTAAAAATAATAAATAACAAAAATACCAAAAGCAAACAAGAGCGACATACATACAAACAGAGCACAGTGTGTGTTTGTAAAAAACAACATAACAACAAATTTAAGGAATTTATAAGACCCATAGAGGGGTGGCGAGAGGGAGGACATATATAGGCTGATTCTCAGTCAAAAACAAAATAGAGTAAAAACCATGAAGCAACAAACACATATAGTAGCAAAGCAAATATGTATTCTAGTATGGCGTTTCAATAAACACACTACAATAACAACTACAACAACATCATCATTATAAAAATGACAAAATTTGTTTTTGTTTTATTTTAATACATATTATGGGGAGGGCGGGTTTGTTGTTTGTTGTTATTATGATGACAATGATGTATATATAGAGTTGCCTAATCAGATTTTCTTGTTATTAATTTAAAGTGGATGCCGTAAAACCAAAACAAAAAAAACACACAAACACACACTTTGTAGGATTTTTTTATACATTATGAAATTAAAAGTAAAAATATAAAAACATTTATCACCTGTCATTGTGTTTGTTGTTGATTGTTGCACTTTTTTGTATTGTGTGTAAGATGTTGAAAAAACAGGTGTGTTTTGTGTGTGCTTTTATGGTAACAAAAATAAAATTAAAAACAAAATAATAAAAACAAATGAAGGTGACTCTTACTTCAAATTTATCACACTCTCACATACACACACACAAATGAATGAATATTATCACGGTACAAAAGGCAATTCGAAATGATAAGCGAAATATTTTTGCGAAAAATCAAAGGAAAACAAATTGATAAAAAGAGAAAAAACTGGAAAATATATATTTTGGAATGTGAAATAAAGTGAAACTTAATTTTTATAGCTGTTTTATATATACGTATAAGTTATTTGAAATATAATGGGAAATCATTTTTATTTTTAATAAATGTTTAGAAATTTATTTACAGGTATTTTTTTTTAATTTTTAGCGTTTAGATTTATCAAATATTTAACAAAAAAAATGTTTAACCAAATAATGGCGAAACAAATTATTAAAGTGTTTGAAACTGATGTCGTCTAATAAATAAATAAATAGGATAAGGAGGAGAATTCAAAATGAAATTTTGGACGCATTCAAACACAAAATTTTGAAATCCAGGAGACCTGGAAAAGATGGTCCGCTGAAACTTCATGGAAATTTTTACAACCAATCTATCTATAATATTTGGTGGATAAAATCTTCGGAGGATGGAGATTAGATATAAAATTTTTGAACATTTTAATTTCTTGAAAAGAAAAATCTGAAATCCAGGAAACCTAGAAAAGATGGACGAATGGAATTTCATGGGAAGTTTTAATAACCAATCTATCTATGATATTTGGTGGATAAAATCTTTCAAAGATGGAGATATGATACAAAATTTTAAAATTTTGAAAATTTCAATTCCTTGGAAGAAAAATCTGAAATCCAGGAGACCTGGAGAAGATGGGCGGATAGAACTTAATTTACATTTTTAACAACCAATCTATCTATGATATTTACAAAGATGGAGATTTGAAATAAAATTTTAAAATTTTGAAAATTGTTGATGGTTTTTGTCCGAAAATTAACTTCACAGACATCATTTTAAAGGGGTCCTAGCCAGAAAAAAATTAGCGAAGTACTTCCAATAGAATAACATTTATCAAGACTTTAAAAGTAGCACTAAGTGAACTTGATTACATTCTTTAGAAGTGATGTTTATTGAGTCCAAAGAAGCGAAAATATTGCAATTTTGTTTGAAATTGAATGTATAGCTTTTGTACTTTAATTTTTTTTAAATAAGACCATTTTATTTTGGACTTAATTGATAAATACCTGTAATTTTTGCATTTATGTAAATATTATTTAAGTAAAATTAATTGTATTCTATAATAATACAACTACACATCCTTAACTTACAAAAAAAGAAAAATCATCAAAACTACTTCCTGGGAATGGCTTCAGATGTAATGAATTTAGAATCAAATAAAAATCATTACTTCTTCAGGTATTTTTTGTTCTTCTATAGAGTAAATTCTACTTCTTTTTTGATTCTTTGGATTTTTCAGTTCTTCTATGGAGTAAATTCTACTTCTTTTTTGCTTTTTTGGAAGTTTTTGTTTTGCTGGAAACTTTATTGCAACACACACTACACAAATATTGCTCGTACAATCTCCGATTTTTTCACTTTTTTGGGGATTGCAAAGAGACTGATGTAAATTTCCCTTTAAAATGTAAATTTTGTTGAAAAAAGATATTATTTATAATTTTTTTTGTTTTTTGATCAAACAAACGGTAAGCATTTGTGAAAACATGAAACATAAGGCTTGCACAAACGCAAAATACTTTTAAGTTTGTCAAGCCGCTTATGTAGTCTATTTGTCCCTTTAGTTTCCTTTTAAAGGTTCTCTTTTAATACGATCTATTTGCTTAATTATTTGTTTCCGGAATCCTATATAATATAAATTTAAAAGTACCAGTAAGGGAATAAAAAAGAACCAAAAATTGTGTTTGGTACCAGAGTTTCAAAATATATTTTTTTTATTTAAAAGTAATTTATTTTTAAGATTTTTGACATTTGATAAGGAAGCCAAGTTATAAAATCCAATCCCTTACAAAAACCTACTCTTAACCTAAAAAATACACGTTCTTTATTAATTTCCGCCCTAATTAGGCCAAAGTTAATTTGTTAATTACCCACTTTTAAATTTCAATCAAGTTTAGTAGTACAATGAAATATAATTATGAAGTAGTTAATAATTAACAAAAAATATCAAGGTCATTTAAATAAATAAACATATTTTAAGATTTTAACTAAAATTTTTAAACAAACAGCTATTATTTAATTTAATAACTGCAAATAAGACAAAAACAATTTCATACCAACAGACATAACCTTCCATTCAAAAGATAACAAATAGAAAATTTACAAATTCTTCTCAATAAAGGGCGCGTCCCTAAAGAAAATTCAAGATAAATAAAACAAAACAGAACAAGGAAAATGAAATGAAGAAAAACTCCTACAACAAAAATAGGAAAATATATGAAAAATGTCCTTCAAATTGTATTAAACGAATGAGTGAAAGATGCTGAAAAACATGTAGGAGTAGTGTACTTTTTACTGAGAAAAAAGGCAACAGCAAAAAAGGATAATAATAACAAAAACAAAAAGAGAATTTATATGTTCTATTACAACCCATAGAAAGTTATCAACAATCATAATAATAATCGACAAAAAAAAACAGCTTCAGCAGCAGACATTTGTCTGGGGCCAAGAATAAATACAACAAGAAAAACATCAGCAACGCAACTAAACAACCCTCTTTTACATCAATGTTTTTTTCCTTATTTTATTTTAGTTGTTATTGTAGACATGTTGTATGTAAATTGAAATTTTTTTTATTTGTTTATTAATTATTAACGTTTTGCAGGTGTGAGTTGACATTTTAATATAAAAAGAAATATTTATAAATAAAAAAACAACAATAACATCTTCAAATGTTACGAAAATGAAAACTGTAAAAAGGAAAACAAAAAAAAGATAATTCTCGATGTTTTGTCATTTGTCAAGTGTTGTCAAACGGTTTTGTTGGTAATAAAACGCTAATAAGAAATTGAATGCAACAAATTCTTATGGGAAATTACGTTTAACAATCTTATTTGAAATATTAAAACATTTATCAATGGTTTATTAATAAGAAGCTACGAAATATTTTACAACAAAGTGTTTCTAATAAATGTTAAGGAATTTCTGCATTTTAGCCAATTTTGTACAAATGTTGTGTGAAAAAATATAGATAAAATAGGTAATATATAATGTTATGTATACCCCGTTGTTAGATCTTGCAATGTTGGAAGTAAAATGTGCAGAAAATGTCTAATAATACTGTCCACATACAAATTTTATTTTGCGATATTTTCGGTTATGCTTTTTTTGACAACGTTGCAAAAGAAAACTTGTTGTAGCAGCGACACGTCTAAAGTCGGTGTTGCTGGGTTGACTATCCATGGTCGTTGTTCGTTGAACTCCGAGTCGTTCCGGTGCGAAGAACCGATTGTCGTGATTTTGTAAGTTCAGACGGTTGTTAGAGATTTTCTGAACATTTTACTGACAACTTTGTAAGATCTGACAACCGTGTATCGCGGCTTTAAGGAAAGTTGGATGTTAATGAAATATCAAATATTTCATCTTTACTTTATATTAAAAAATACAGCAAAGAGATTAAAGATAATTTACAACAACAAACAAATTTACAAATAATAATGTTAATAGATGGATACGCAACTGCATACAAGTCGTTTACTGCATTATTTCATTGATAGAGGTATTTTTTATGTACGTCTTCTTTAAAGTTGTTCTGAATTTTATCTTGAGCCGTACCATTATTTTGAGGGTACGACTGTATAGGAGCTATGCAAAATAATGAAACGTTTTTAATAATTTTGAATAAGTTTCGTCCTTAGGTAAATTATCATGAAAATTGCGAAATGATCACAAAGTTTGCATAGACACACAGACGGACGAATGGACATATGAAGCTTAATCCCTTCAAAATGTGATTCTGAGTCAAACACATACAACAACAATAGGGGTGTAGGATGTAGTCGTAGTCAAGGAACATAATGTCATATTGACTAAATAGTTCCTCCTGGGATGTCACCGTAGGAGTCATCCCAACTTTAACATCACAAAGTTGGATGCTTCCCCGAGGCATGTCAGGAAGGACCTTCCTGTATACAAGGAGATCATACGAAGGTATGTGCAGGATGCCTTAGATCGGAATTCGTATTCATAGAGACGCCATCAATACCGCGGTTTCGTTCTTTTAGGTCGCCCACCGCCCATAGCATAAATAGAGAAGAAACTGCCACGAAAAACAAGAGTCGCTTTGGCACAACTAAGATTGGGATGGAGTAACAGGCTCAACGTCTACTGGTCCCGCATAAACCGTCCCCAATATATGCCCATAATGATGACAGGGTCCCCATGATACCCACCCCTTATTCAACTGTCCAGTCCACCCTATTTTACATACCCTAATAAAGAAGCCCAATTTCTTGGACATAAATACAGAACTTCGGATTAAAAATTGTATAGTTTAAGCTGTTACAACATAACTTTAAGTCCATTTTCATTATTATATAGATTTTCTTCTTTAAAAATTTTCTATTATAAGTTTTTTATAAAATATTTACTTCTTATACAATTTAAATTTTTGTAAAGTTTTTACAAAATATTTATGTTAAGTTTCAAATTTTGGAATAATATTAAATATTAAAAACAAGTTTTAGTTTAAAAATTTACATAAAAAACACTCAGAAAAAAATTCAAATAAAAAGCGCCCAAAAAACTTAAAAACAGCTAAATTAACCTCCCTATTTAGTTGTGTGAATTTAACACAGAAGATGAAAGAAAAAAAAGCACAAAATTACACCTGATGTTGCTTTTTTTTTGAAAGCACACTCCCTATTTTAAATAGATTTTTAAATTTTAAATACATTTAGCACTTACCTTTAATTAACAGCTCACCAAAAGTTGTTGTTGTTGTTGCATTATTCCCTTTTGCTGTTTAAACGTTTTTGTCTTAAATTTCCATAAACCATTGAAAAAAATCTAAATATTTTTGATTAAATTAACTTTAAATCTCAACAAACACTTCACTTTTGCTTAATATTTTATTTTAAGCTTTTTTTTTTTGAGATTTTGTTTATTTTATTTTTTTATTTGTATTTTCTTAATTTTTATCTTTTATTTTTGTGTAATAAATATTTGTTTTTTTAGTAATATGTGTGTGTGCGTTTGTATATTTGCGTTTTGCAATGTTTTTGTTATTCTCTCGCTTATAGTAATTTGTTGTTTTTTTTTATTTCATTACACTTCTACACTTTCGTAATTTTTTTATTTTATGGAATTTCTTACTAAAATATATATATGTATGTATGTACTATATGTACTATGTATTATTTTTTTGCGTTTTCCAATATATATTTCGTCGTTTTCTTTTCCTCTACCTTTTCATACTATTTTTCTTTATTTTACACCAACACTTTTATACAATTTTTTTAGTGGTAAAACATGCCTGCCTATTGGTATGAAGAGACGACGAGAAAAAAAACCAAAAAAGAAAATACAAAAATTCCTGCTTTTTCTTATTTTGCCTTTGCTTTTTCATATGGTGACTTTTAAACGCACTTTTATCATTTTTATTGGCACTTAATTGTTGAACATTTTAAAAAAATATGTTTAAAACAATGTATTTTTGTAAATTAAATAAATTATATAAATTTTCTAAAGGTTTAAAAGGTATTTTTTAAAAAAATTTACTACGCTCGTCACACAAAAATATATTCACAACAGAGCACAGCGCCGACAAACATTAACGTTGGCGGCGTTTAACTTTAAGAAGTCTGGCGGTGGCGTAAAGTCTTTTGTAAGCCGGCAAAGTTCTGAGGTGCGTTTTTAAATTTTTGAACGTTACATATATTGAATAAAAAAAGTGAGATTTAAAAAGTGGGATTAAAAAAAACACATACATTAAAATTGTAATTAAATCGAATTTCTAATAATTTCAAAAATAATTCAACAATAACCTATTTGCAACCTAATCAGAAGTAATTGTTCGAAAAACCTATAAAAAAAGAATAAATGTCATCAGTATTTAATTAATAGTTTTTGAAATGTTTTGCTGGTTATTTGTCCGAGCATTGATTAGAAAAATAAATTGTTAGTGCCAACACGGTTGTTATTATTATAATTTGAAATAAATCTCATCTGTTGATTAATGTAAATAGCTAAATTTATCGCATCCATGTAGCGTTCACTTCAAGAACTAAAATTTGAATTTAACTGCTGCTTTTATATTATTTCTTTTCCGTTTAACTATAATGTTTAACGTTCTCTATTACTAATTTCTGTATTTTATACAAAATCCATTCATAAACTACTATTTTATTTTGCAACTACTTCCATCTGCTGCTGAATTCGCCGCTACGTCGATAGCGATAAGTAAAAGTGCTCAGCGAATTATACAAAATATACCAAGCCATTTTAAAAATATAAATTTTGCCGGCGTTAGCTTTGAAATTTCTTCAGCGTCTAAGTTTAATTAGCTTTAAAACGATCCCGCACAGGTTTCGGTCACAACTTCGTGAATGAAAAAAACGTGTGTTGCCCACTTGGATTAGTTAACGATAAAGGAAGTGTTCGTTTTAATGGGTGTAAAATTATATAAATAAAAAGTTGGCAATACTGTTTGGAGGGAAGCTACCAGTTCTTAGTGCGTGTTTGGCAATTTTCTGTAAAAAAATCAAAACAAATGTTTTTTCTTTTGTTTTTCTGTTGATTGCGGCACGTGTTGAAATACTTTATTGAATTTTTAAGAGAAAAAAGTGAATAGATATGCGTAATTTAAAATTAAAATATAATCAACAGTATACCCAAGGTATAGCTCAAGCTAAATGCCTTTTAATTAATCCCAATTCGGGTAAATCCGATGATAATCGTTTTGTGGTCACCGATGACAAATTGTTTTTATACAAACCCGGTTCAACGGAGCCTCCCAAAGTATTGGCAGAAGTTCCAGACATTGTAGCAGCCGAATATTTAGCTTTAGAAAATGAAATATGTTTGGCTACCTCAGTGGGTGAAGTTTTATTAGTGAATCCTGATAATTTGCAGGTTAATGAGGGCACATTCTGTGATGTGGGTATTGAATGCATGTCTTGGAGTCCCGATCAAGAGGTGGTGGTTTTTGTTACCAAACATCACAATGTGGTGGTAATGACTTGCACTTATGATCCTTTGGCGGAGCACAGTTTATCAGACGAAAACGCTGAGGCTGAGGGAGAGTTTGTCAATGTGGGCTGGGGCAAAAAGGAGACCCAATTTCATGGCTCCGAGGGTAAGCAGGCAGCCAAACAAAACCTAGATGATGGAACGAAAGTTAATGTAGAGGAATTACCCCAGGTATGATGAACATTTTAATGAAAATTTGTAAAAATGTTTAAGAAATTGTTATGTGTTGCAGGATATACATGTAGATTGGCGTGCTGATGGTGCCTATTTTGTAGTGTCTTATGTTTCCTCCGCTAAGGGACGCACCTTTAAGGTTTTCGACAAAGAGGGAAAATTACAGTATGTAGCCGAAAAGCAACCTAATCTAAGTCCTGCGGTAAGCTGGAGACCTTCTGGCAATTGGATTGCTTTGCCACAAAGATTGCCCAATAAAAGCTGTATTGCTTTATTCGAAAAGAATGGCCTAAGACATCGTGAATTGGTTTTACCTTTTGATTTACAAAATGAACCTGTTGAGAGCATAAAATGGAGTTCGGATTCAGAGATACTCTGCCTTAAGACCCAGCATAAACTATATTTGTATACTATAGGCAACTATCATTGGTATTTGAAGCAGGTGTTGGAATTTTCCATAGAAAATCAAATCAATTATTTGATATGGGATAATCGTATTGGCGAAGAGAAAACTTTGCATTTGTTATTTGAAAATGGCAAATATTTGGTGTATAAATGGCACTGGTCTATAGATCGTTTTAATCGTTCTGGTCTTGTGTGTGTAGTGGATGGTAAACGTTTATTATTAACTGATTTTAGTAAAGCTGTCATACCGCCACCCATGTGCAGCCAGGAATTGTTGCTGGAGAATGAAGCTTTCATAGCAGCCATTTGCTTGCAAGGTGTTCAGGAGGATTTACAACTGTGCATCTATGATTCTAAGCATAATATACATTTGTTTAAAGCTAAAGTAACAGCTCCTACTAAATTTACTAAACTAGGTGTTTTAAAATCTTTGGAATCCCCTGATTCACTACAACCTTTACAATATGCTAATTTGCAGTGGTTTGAGAGTTTTGAGGACACTTATCTATTGGCCTATAATACGCGGGATAATGTTAGCGCTTTAAAATTCTTTAGCTTGGATTTAACACAAAACTGTTTTAAAGCAGTGTCCACGGTCAATATAGCCGGTACCGTTTATACTCTAGCACCCTCGGGCCGGGAACAACCCTGTGAATTGTTTTATCAATTAATGGATGACTGCCGTTTAATGCAATTGGTCTTTGATGTGGATAGCAATCGCGAGACCAGTAGACGTTTACATGCTGAATTTGAAAATTTAATAGAACAATTGGAAACCTTTATAAGACCACTGGAGGCAGAAACCTTTACTATTGCTTTAACCATTAATCAGGTTTTGTTTATTAACACCCAGCGTTCTGCTCAAGATGTTACCTCCTTTTGTATGGCGGGTAATTATCTAACCTTTACCAAACTTGCTTCACTGCACTTTTTACGTTTAAGTGACTTGTGTTTGGTTAATGAAAGACGTTTGGAAAGAGGTTCCAAATTGATAACCACGGTTTCCCAGTCGGCTAGAACTGTGTTACAAATGCCTCGTGGTAATTTGGAAGCTATTTGTCCTAGAGTTTTATCTTTAGAATTGGTGGGAGCTTTATTGGAGTCTCAGAAATATTGTTTGGCTTTTGATATGCTGCGCAAACAACGCATTAATTTGAACATCTTGTGTGATCACAATATGTGTGATTTTGTTAATCGTTTAGATGTTTTCCTGCAGGAAATACAAAATCCCAATTGGCTAAATCTATTTCTAAGTGATTTGCAAAATGAGGTAGGAATTCTTTAATATTATTCTCAATTCAAATATAAATTAAACAAATTTCCAAAAAATACTTTGCAGGACTTTACCAAAACCATGTACTCGAGCAATTATAAAGAAAACTCTCAAACCTATCCGGAGGACTTTAAAATTGAAAATAAAGTTTTATATTTATGTAAAGCTTTATGTGCTCGTATGGAACAAAGCAGTGAGAAACGTTATCGTTTACCTATACTAACAGCTTATGTAAAAATGGGTGAATTGGAAAAGGCATTAGAACTTATATGGCAAGATAAGAGAAATGATAATAACACAGATGGTAGTGGTACAGCTGCTGCCGAAGATGCTTTAAAATATCTCTTGTACTTGGTGGATGTTAATGAATTGTACAATGTTGCCTTGGGTACTTATGATTTTGGCCTAGTACTCTTTGTTGCTCAAAAGTCACAAAAAGATCCCAAAGAATATTTAGCTTTTCTTAATGAATTGAAATCGTATGAATTAAATTATCGTAAATTTAAAATTGATGAACATTTGAAACGTTTCGCAAAAGCTTTAAAACATATTGCCAATTGTGGCAAGGAAAAGTTTGATGAAGCTTTGGCTTTTATTAAGAAACATGAATATTATGCTCAGGCTTTGAGAGCTTATCGCGAGGATGAGGATTGTTATCGGGAAATTTGTTTGGCTTTTGCTGATTATTTGAGAGGCAAGGGTAAATTTGAAAATGCTAGTATTTTATATGAGCGAGGCCTTAATATGCAGCAGGCTTTGTTGAGTGCTAAGCATGTTTTAGATTGGCAGAGGGTATTAATGCTGGCTAAGAAAATTGATCCAGAGTCGGTGGCCACGGTGGCAAAGTGAGTATAAAAATATTTATTTTGTTTTAATTTTCCAAAAAAAAATCGTTAAAAGCTTTTTTCAAAAAATATTTTTAAAAAAGCTTTTTCACAAAATTGCTAAAACATGTTTTTGTCATCAAACTTGTTGTTTTCATCTATTTTTTTTAATTGTCCAAAAAAGCTTTAAATTTCTCAAAAAGCAGTTTATTTAAAAGCTGATTTTGTTTTCAAAAAAATTTAAAAAGGTTTTTTTTTACCAAAACAGCTAAAAAAGCTCTTAAAAAAACTTTTTTCAAAACAAAAAAATAAAACTCTTTTTTTGCTAAAAATTAAAAAAAGCTCTTTTAAAAAAAATATATATATTTTTTTTTCTCAAAATTTAAACACTGTTAAGTTAAAAGTTTTTTTTTTATTAAAATAGCTTTAAAAGTTTTTAACAAGTTTTTTTGTAATAAAAGCTTATTAAGCTTTTATAAATGTTTTTTCTAACAAAAACTTCAAAAATCGTTTTTAACCAATGTTTTAAAAGCTTTTTTGTAACAAACGTTTTAAAAAGCTCTTTTGTTACAAAAGCTTTTTTGTAACAAAAGGTTTAAAAAACTTTTGTAACAAAAGTTTTAAAAAACTTTTTTGTAACAAAAGCATTAAAAAGCTTTTTTGTAACAAAAGCTTTAAAAAGTTTTTTTGTAACAAAAGCTTTAAAAAGTTTTTTTGTAACAAAAGCTTTATAAAGATTTTTTGTAACAAAAGCTTTATAAAGATTTTTTGTAACAAAAGCTTTAAATAGCTTTTTTGTAACAAAAGCTTTAAATAGCTTTTTTGTAACAAAAGCTTTAAAAAGTTTTTTTGTAACAAAAGCTTTAAAAACCTTTTTTGTAACAAAAACTTTAAAAAGCTTTTTTGTAACAAAAGCTTTAAAAAGTTTTTTTTGTAACAAAAGCTTTAAAAAGCTTTTTTGTAACAAAAGCTTTAAAAAGTTTTTTTTGTAACAAAAGCTTTAAAAAGTTTTTTTGTAACAAAAGCTTTAAAAAGCTTTTTTGTAACAAAAGCTTTAAAAAGCTTTTTTGTAACAAAAGCTTTAAAAAGCTTGTTTGTAACAAAAGCTTAAAAGCATTATTGTAACAAAAGATTATTTAAAATAATAAAAACGTTTTTATAAAAAAGCTTTAAAAGTTTTTTAATAGAAGCTTAAAAGCCCTTTTGGAAGAACAGCCTAACGATATTTTAAAAGCTGCTTTGTAAAAAAGTTTATTAAGCTTTTTTAAAGCTTTTTTCTAACAAACGATTTTTCTAAAAAGCTTTTTTATAACAAAAAACTTAAAAGCTTTTTGGTGATAAAGGCTTAAAAAGTTTATTACTAAAAGATGCAAATAGTAAAAATTAAAAGGCTTTTTTCTTTACAAAAAAATCAAAAAAGCTCAATTTAAAAAAGCTTTAGTTAAATGTTTTTAGGAAGCTTTTTTAAAGGCACTTAATTTGTTTTGAAAAAAGTTTTTTTTTTAATTACAGCTTAAAACTGTTTTGATATTTTTAATTTTTACTAAGAAAACGTCCTTATTATCTTTACAGCTCGCTCATCTCACCACTGCAAGAACAAGGCAAACATTTGGAAGCTTTTGAATTGGCCAAAAAATATTCCAATAATTTCACTTCAGCTCTAGAATGTCTATTTGCGGGTAAATTATTCTTAACAGCAATTTATGAAATCAATGTAAATGAAGACGGCGACCAAAAAGAGGAACTATTACAAAACCTCCTAATACCCAAACTATTGGCATATCATGAAATACTTTCCAATAATTTAGCAGCCGATCAAGCAGAATTTATTAAACATAAAGCTCGCCTATTGGAGGTTCGCATCGAACGCTCTAAACAAGCACAAAATTTAGTCGACGGCAATGATCAAATAGATATAGATGAATGTGATTTATTGTCCGATACCACCAGTTTAAGATCATCACGTTATACCGCCAGCTCTAGGGGAACAGGGTAAGAACATAGTATACATTAATATATATATATATTCAATTTAAAATGTTTATTTAATAACTTTTCGATTTCTAGCAAAACTTTCCGTTCCAGCAAAAATCGCCGTAAGCATGAACGCAAATTGTTAAGTTTTAAGCCGGGCAATCCTTTCGAAGATATCGCTTACATTAGTGCTCTTTATACACAAATTACCAAATGTTTTAATCAACAGCAGCATATACACGACACCTGTAAAGCTTTAGTTTTATGTAATAAGGAAAATGAAGCTACCGATTTACAGCAACAATTAAAAGTTTTATTAAGATTAATGCAAGATTCTTTGGATGATATTTGGATACCTGAAATGCTGTCTGTTACGGCAGCTCAACAGTTTATACAAGGACCCAACTTTGATTATACACAATTACAAAATGAACAACGTTATGCAATGTTGGGTGAGTACAGTTTATTTTCTGTTTCTACAAGATATATGTCATTTGATCATTCATATTTGGACTGAATTTTTAAAAGTATTAATTGTTAAGAAAGAAATAATCATACGTTGAGTGAATCTAGTTAAATATGTTAAACAACTTAGTATTAATATTAATAGTCAACAACAGATTAATAATTTAGGGGAAAACTTCTACTAGTATTTGTGTCTCTCTAATCTTTTATGACTTTAGATTGTATGCAATTTGTCTAAAATTTGAAAAAAAAAAAACATAAAATGAATCATTCGTTTAAAACTAAAACGCCCTCTAATTTAAACACGCACAGTTAACAATTAAAAGTTTAAAGATATATAATTTCATGAAATAGATTTTTAAAAAAGTTTGCTAAACAGACCACTAATGGACATGTTTTAAATGAGAAATAGATAATAGTTTACCACTGAATCTATGGACAAAATCATTGACTAGTCTATTCATCTGTCTATTGAATAGTCTAGGGACTACGACATAGAATAGTCTATGGCTTTGACTATGGACTAGTACATGGCCAAGTCTATTGACAACTTATTAACTTATCTAAGGGCAAGTCTATTATAGTATATTCTAAAAATTGGTCTATGGATTACATTTTTGACTAATCAATGGATTAGTATATACATAAATTAGTTGTTGTTGTAACAGTTCGACTGTGGCCGATAGTTCTTACCTGGGGAAACACCTTTCGGTTGATACAGCTGTCGCTGGGTTGACATTCTTTAGCCGAGTATAACTCGGGTCGTTCCGAAGGGAAGATCCAATTGTCATGAGAACGACATAAATTAGTCTATGTTGTTGTAATAGCTAAAACATTCTATTCTACATCAATGTCCAGGCTTAAACAAATGTTCTACTTCGACTGGATGTGTTCATTAATCTATTGGACAAATTGAAGTCATTCCCCGACAGCCGGTTCTACGTATTGGAAATGACCCGAAATTATCGACCAAGGGCTGTCAACCCCAACAACAACAACTACACAAATTGAAATAGGATTTGCTAAGCAGTTGATTATGTAGTGGATATCATAGGTATATTGATTAAGCCCGTTCTTCAATCTCGAACTTATTTGCGCCAGAACCTTTCTTGCTATCCGGGGCTGGTTTTCATAAGTGTCTGCCATATGCGCTTGGTGATCTCCAAATAAGACATTCTTGCGCTATCCTGCTGGAATTGGTGACGTCTCTATGAATGTCGTTCAAAATTGCGAAATACGAAGACTGATGCTCTCCTCGCAACCAACACCCCCCCCACTCCGGTGCCATTTTACCTTCATAAAAGACCCTATTCTGGGTGCTATTGCAATCCGGGTGAAAAAGAGATGCTATCTGTACCTCTAGTCTGTTGATACTATAAACTGGTGATTATCAAATCTATTCTCGGCCTTTTCATGGAATAATTTGAAATTTTATCAAACCAGAAAAACACACAATCAGGTACCATGGGAAGGAAGGAGTTTCGAACCTTGTCTTCTTATTGGAGAGGCCTTTTCGGAGTGCACGTGGAGGCAGCAGTTTAAACACAAATTCGAAGGGAAAGAATATCGGTTAAATGGCTGATGCATGGTAAAGTCTTTATGTTTAATGGTGTTGCGGAGACAACAAAAGAATGACTGAGGGACTAAGCTTTAGCAATGAGTTTAGAGTTAAATGTTTATAAAACGGAATGAATGTATGCGGTCCTTATCCACCCGTACATCTAGTTTGAATGTGTCGAATGAAAAGTGTGCTAACTTAAATGGTGATAGATGAACGGTATCTTAAACCATCGAATTTTCTATTCATGTCTTGGTATATATTAAGGTTTTCCTCGGTTCATTTCCGATTTACTACAGTGTGTCTGTAGTAAATGTGAATAGGAACTTCTCCTCGGTTTATTTGATGGATTCGGTGTACTAAATACGCCTTTAGGTGCTGTTGCCAATGCAACAGAGGCCATTCCATCTGTGTGGTTGTAAGTGATGTTTTTTGCATTTCGGAAGTTAAACAACGAGTCAAAACAGATCGGAGATTAAATAGCTCAAGTTTTTGAGTAAAATTCTTGTAGATGGAACGTTGTGTAAGAAGCACACATATATTGTGGTTGAAAATGTAACACGACAGGTGTTTCCGTAAGGTAGGCAGGCCGTCCTCGCGATGTCATTACAGGTGACACACTTGGGTCTAGTATTCTGATCCCTTTGTGGTTGTTTCCGTAAAGTTCTTAGACTTTTTATTCTTCTCGTATATACGAAAATCCTATCAGATGTGCCCTGGGGAAATTATCACCTGGGCTGACTTAAGTGAAATCTCAGAAGGATTATAATGATGTTCTTTGATTGGAATGCCAATCTTTTTCTTGTGTAGAAGATGTTCCAAAGTAATTTGTAAGCAGCCTTATGATAGCATTTTGACAGCTTTCAATGTCTCAATCGTGGGTTTCACAAAGGTTAAGTGACAACACTAAAACAACATAAAAATTGTCCATCTGTCTGTAAATAACTCCATTAGTTCTGAACAGAAGGAGATGGATGCCGCTAACCTTGTTTATTGGTTAACCTTTGTAGCAACTGGTTTCAACAAGTTGTTTGAGAACTAATAGGTATTGCATTAAGCAAGTGATAAAGAATTCGGCCTTAGGAAACAGCTGGGAAATACTTTGGAATAAGGAACAAGGTTTCTCTGTTAAGCTTCCAGAAATAAAGACGACATTTCAAGTTGCAAGCTTGGTGTTTAAGAAACTGAAATGATTCTGTTTACATTAGCTAGAGAACTAGTTAATATCGTACAAGAGCTAAAATTTCTTGTGTAATATTTTAGAAAATTAACGATGTTTGTTTTTATATCGTACAGATAATCATTTTTTAAAAGAACTAATGTTTTTATTAAAAAATTAAATGTTTAATTAAATTTTTATATAAAAAACATGTTATTGAAACTATTCGCACGTTTACTAGAAACAAGTGTTAAATACAATGAATAAGTTTTAGTGAAAAAATAACAAATGGCAAAAGTACAGGCAAGAGTACTAGAAAAGCAAAAGTAATTGACAACTGCAAGACGAAATAATTTGGAAACAAAATTTAGAATTTAAGGAAGACACAAATTCATCCTCATTAACAGTAAAATGACCCAAGTACAGGCAAGAGTACTACAGTAATTGACAACTGCAAGACAAAATGAATTGGCGACAAAATTAAGAATTTCAAGAAACTCATCATCATCATTAACAGGAACACATAAACATATCAATTCCTTTTTGGTGGTTTGTCGTATTTAAACAAATTTTAGCAAGAGATTTTAGTTTTATTTTAAAACTATAGTTTCTGGCAAGTTTAATTAAACTTTAGTTTTACTAACTAAACCTTGGCTTTAAAAGCAGTTTAATTAAACTTGTTGCAACTTCATTCGACTCTTGCTAAATTTTTTTTTATAAAATCTAAAATATTTTTGGTTAAAAAAATTTCTATAAAATTTTCTTTAATTTTAGATCCCATCAAACGTTTTAAACCTCAACTAAATATAATCGATTGGGAACATGAGATCTTGCAGTTATAAGTTTGTTGTAATATGTTTTTTTTTATATTTTATAATTACTATTTTTAAGCTTGGCTTAATACAAAAAAACAAATCAATAAAAATGTTAAAATAAAAATAAATTAAAATAACTTTAAATTTGTACATTTTTTTTATAAAAATAATTCACTGATTTCTTAAAAATAACATAAAATTTACTTTCATTTTTCTTTTAAATTTTCTAGTGAAATATTTTTAATTATGCAAATTTCTTTAATTAAATCTATATTTTAAATGTTTTTCTTTTTTTTATAAATTTCATTTAACAATTCAGCCAACCGAACGAAAGCAATTGATCATGCAATTGTTTTGCTGAAATTGTTTATAGTTTAGTTTGTATTTAATCGATTTAACTTTTGCTTAAAAAACAAACACTTTTGCTTTAAAGTGTAATTTTACTTTCACTAATTAATCGTTTTTTCTTCTTCTGTTTGATATTTAATTATTAATTGTTATTAATAACAATATCTTGTTAATCTAACCATAATTATTCAATAATTATTGCATTGGGCGTAAAACTGAAAGTGGAAAATATACAACAAAGCCTGTTGCAATTGTTGGTAAAAAATAAAATGTTTAAAGATATGGCTGTTGGTTTAGTAGTAGTCGAGATTTTGGGATGTAATAGATAGAATCGTGTTACATCTAAAACTAGAATCCATTATTATAGTATGTTCTTGTTTAAATTCTATAGTTGAAACGTAAAGTCGACTTTTCGTCTTTTTGCATTTAGTTAAAAGAAGATTTTTGAACTTTTTGCATTTAATTAAAAGTCGATTTTTCGACTTTTTTCATTTAATTAAAAGTCGACTTTTCGACTTTAAGTATTTTTTAAATAGTAAACTTTTTTGAATTTTCGACTTTTTCCACTTTTTTTAATTAAAAGTCGACTTTTAGATTTGAAGTATTTTTTAAATAGTCGACTTTTTGACTTTTTTCGAATTTTCGACTTTTTCCACTTTTCGAATGTTTTCGACTTTTTAACTTTTTTTTAACTTTTTTCAAGTTATTCGGACTATTTTAGAGTTTTTGACTTTTTTGTCCACTTTTTTAAAAGTTTCGACTATTTTCGAATTTTTTCTTCAATTTTCGAGTTTACGACTTTTTCCGACTTTTTGAATTTTTTCGACTTATCGACCTTTTTTGACTTTTTCCGACTTTTAGACTTTTTTCGACTTATCAACTTTTTTTCGACAAAAAGTAGATTGTTCGATTTTTCGAAAGTCGATTTACAGAACCCTAAACTAGTACCACAGAACTAATTCTTTGATAACTCTTTGGTAGTACTTTAAGTATACATGGTACATGATCTTCTATTGTCCTAGGGATGAAGCCTATTGAAAATGGTTAACATCGGTCCATTATTTCACCTAGCCCCCATACAACTGAACCCCCGAAATAGGGCTTTTAAATTTTGCAATCAAACTAGAGGTTGCAATTTTGGAGATAATTCAATGAAATTTGGGACATGATAGTCTATGATACCGTAGACGAAGCCTGTTGAAAATGGTTTACATCGGTCCATTATTTCGCCTAGTCCCTATACACTTGAATTCTCCGAATACGTCTTATAGTACATAATTATGTTTAAATATGAGTATATCTCGACAAAAAGCTGCAAAAACCAAGTTCTATATTAGTCTTAATGACCCTCAGGAATTCCATAATAATAGGTCCTCATATGACCCCAGTCCCTATGAAAAGCCCACTCAAAATTTCACTTAAACGTCCAAAATTGTATTCAACAATAAACGGCTTAAGTATGTATATCTGAGGCAAGTTACAATTTAACTTAAATGCTGTATTAAATCACATAATATTTTTGTAAAAGGTGTATTATATTATATGGTCAGTCTCGCTCGACTATAATTTCTTACTTGTTTAAGAATCTAAAATGTTTCAGTAAGTTGCTGAACATATAAATTCAAATAAATTCTTAAAATTTTCCAGAGTTATCTATCTATCTATCTATCTATCTATCTATCTCTCTATCTCTCTATCTATCTATCTATATATCTATCTATCTATCTATCTATCTATCTATCTATCTATCTATCTATCTATCTATCTATCTATCTATCTATCTATCTATCTATCTATCTATCTATCCATCTATCTATCTATCTATCTATCTATCTATCTATCTATCTATCTATCTATCTATCTATCTATCTATCTATTTATCTATTTATCTATTTATCTATCTATCTATCTATCTATCTATCTATCTATCTATCTATCTATCTATCTATCTATCTATCTATCTATCTATCTATCTATCTATCTATCTATCTATCTATCTATCTATCTATCTATCTATCTATCTATCTAAGGAGTGAGATCGAAAAATTCTTAACACACATTTTTCATTACATTTTTCAACCAAAGTATTATTTGATTTTTTTTGATCAAGTTACCTTTGAAAAACATGTCAGTTATTATTTGTAATGTCAATTATATTAATTTTTTTGTTAATCTGAATAAAATGAGTGACCAGAAAAAAGTGCGTACTGAAATTATTAAATATTTTCAACTAAACCCAACTTGGGCTTACAAAAAGTTGGCCAAGCATACAAAGGTCTGCCGTCAAACTGTTTCCAATGTTATTAAACAGTACCGGGAGAACTTGTCAGTTGATAGAAAACCTGGTTCAGGTAGAAGGAATGGTCCACATGATGTTTCTAAAGCCAAAAAAATAGAACGCATTTTCAAAAGAGCTCCCAACACATCCGGTAGGAAAGCAGCTCGGTTAGCTCAGTGCTCGGACTATTTGGTACGAAAAGTTAAAGCTAATGCAGGTTTAAAAACATACAAGGCTCAAAAAGTTCCTGACAGGAACGCTGCTAAAAATTTAGAGGCCAAAAACAGAGCACGGAAATTGAAGTCAAGTTTTATAAAAAAAATATTCTTGCTGCATAATGGATGACGAAACGTATGTTCTGGCAGATTTTTCGCAACTTCCAGGTCAAAAGTTTTATGTTGCTGATGCTCGAGGGAATGTTGAAGAAAAGTTTAGGACCCAAAAGCAGACAAAATTTCCCAGAAAGTTCTTGGTATGGCAAGCAATATGCAGTTGCGGCAAAAGAAGCCAATCATTTGTTACAACGGGCTCTATAAATACCGAAATTTACATCAAGGAATGTTTACAAAAAAGGCTGCTTCCATTCATAAGACTTCATAATGTGTCCACTTATTTTTGGCCTGACTTGGCATCCTGTCACTATGGTAAACAAGCCCTTTAGTGGTACAAGAACAATAATGTGGTATTTGTACCAAGAGAGGCAAATCCTCCAAACTGCCCGGAGCTAAGGCCAGTGGAGAGATATTGGGCTCTTGTTAAAAGAGAATTGAAGAGTACAAAAAAGGTGTCCAAAAGTGTGGTAGATTTTAAACGGAGATGGACTACATGTTCGAGCAAAGTGACAGAAAGCACTATAAAAACGTTAATGGAAGGGTTTCCGAAAAGGGTTCAAAATTTCATCACTAGTGATTAAAACTATAAAAATATTTTTTTTTGTAAATTGTAATAATAATTTGAATCAAATAAAAAAAAAAAATAAAGCTGTAAGTTTAGTGGTTTCTTTTTTATAAACATATATGTATGTTAAGAATTTTTCGATCTCACTCCTTATCTATCTATCTATCTATCTATCTATCTATCTATCTATCTATCTATCTATCTATCTATCTATCTATCTATCTATCTATCTATCTATCTATCTATCTATCTATCTCTCTGTCTATCTATCTATCTATCTATCTATCTATCTATCTATCTATCTATCTATCTATCTATCTATCTATCTATCTATCTATCTATTTATCTATCTATCTATCTATCTATCTATCTATCTATCTATCTATCTATCTATTTATCTATCTATCTATCTATCTATCTATCTATCTATCTATCTATCTATCTATCTATCTATCTATCTATCTATCTATCTATCTATCTATCTATCTATCTATCTATCTATCTATCTATCTATCTATCTATCTATCTATCTATCTATCTATCTATCTATCTATCTATCTATCTATCTATTTATCTATCTATTATCTATCTATCTATCTATCTATCTATCTATCTATCTATCTATCTATCTATCTATCTATCTATATATCTATCTATCTATCTATCTATCTATCTATCTATCTATCTATCTATCTATCTATCTATCTATCTATCTATCTATCTATCTATCTATCTATCTATCTATCTATCTATCTATCTATCTATCTATCTATCTATCTATCTATCTATCTATCTATCTATCTATTTATCTATCTATCTATCTATCTATCTATCTATCTATCTATCTATCTATCTATCTATCTATCTATCTATCTATCTATCTATCTATCTATCTATCTATCTATCTATCTATTTATCTATCTATCTATCTATCTATCTATCTATCTATCTATCTATCTATCTATCTATCTATCTATCTATCTATCTATCTATCTATCTATCTATCTATCTATCTGTCTGTCTATCTATCTATCTATCTATCTATCTATCTATCTATCTATCTATCTATCTATCTATTTATCTATCTATCTATCTATCTATCTATCTATCTATCTATCTATTTTTGTATATTTAAAAGAAAACAATTTTATATTTTTAAAACAAAAAAATATATTAAACATTTACAAAAATAAAAAAAATCAGTGGGTGTTGAAGCATATATCAAGAGATAAAGAAAATATCTATTTAATTTAATGCATTCAACTTACCAACTTTTAGTATGGGGCGTTTTATTCGTAAACATTATCATAAAATTATTATTTTTATAAAACAACATTTAGAAAAACGCCTTTAATTTTATTGAAATTTCTTTAAATTATAACACAATTATTATAATTACAAGTAAATTACAAACACACACTCTCTACCCTTTCGAAAGAAGAAAAAAACTCTTAAATTTGTTTAATATTTTTAACGGTTTTTGATTTTGTACTCTTTTAACGGAAATTTTCTCTTTTGTTGATTTGAAACATACTTTAAATGAAAAAAATTGCCTATATGTTTGCTTAGATCACTGAGGTGTTGAAATGCATTAAAGAACAACAACAACATCAAATACATTTTTTTTGTTATTGTTATTAAACTGCATACATACATACTCTTACACATTGTAAACAGTTGCTGTAACGAAATGCACTTTTAGTAGAAAACAATCAAAAACAAAATAAACTTTAAGTACCCACTTCAACAGTGTGGTGGTTTTTTGTTGTAGTTGTTGTTGTTACTGGTGTGGTGGAGGTTTGTATGATGCAGTTTTCTATAGAAACAGGTTTTATTTTATTACTTATTTATATTTGATTTTTTGCTTCGATTTGTTGTTTTTTTTTCTCTTTGATTTTCCCTATTGACCGGACGTCAAACATTTATGTAAACAAACATGTGAGAGTCAGTGGTTTGTTTGCATTTCACAGGGAATTTTAAATGTTTTTATGTTTTTCGAAATTGTTGGAAATTAAAAAAAAAACAAATATTGCTTTTTATATTAGTTTAGGTTTATTTTGCTATTTTTTTAAATAATTTCTTTAAAATTTATTAAAAAAAGAAACATATTATAGAAAATTGCGAGAATTTCCTTAATCAAAACCAGGTTTAGTGTTAGACTAAACTTATAAACAGATAGTTTTCTGATGGTAAAGACTTCTTGATCTTCTTAGATGTCCATATAAATGAATTATTCCCAACTTTCGAATTATAGCATTTAATCTTTGCAACACTTTATTTAATCTTTAATATTGTGCTTTAAAGGAAATATGCATATTATTTCTTTATGTTGTTTTTTTTTTTTTCAAAATAACGAAAAAAACTCTTAATTTCCGCTCATTAATCACACAAACATATTTTACAAAATTTATGCTCTTTCTTGTTTTTAATAAAACGTTTTTTTGTTTGTTTTTGTTTGATAAAGAAACTACAACAAACAAACTGAGATCAAATGTTTTTTTATCCACTATGTATTTTTAATGTAGCTTCAACCAGCTTCATTTTTTGTTTATTTGTTGTTTATGGATATTTCTATAAATTTTTGATTTATAAGAACTACTCTTATTCAACTTGTTTGAACTCACTCTCGCTCTCATATAAAAATTTTGAAAAAGTGAAGCAGAATGATAATAAAAAGAAGAATAACAATTGAATTAATAAATAGTAGGATATTATAGTTGGTAGTGAACGACTATATATTGAACTACTTGAGCAATAAAGCCGATTACGGCAAGGTGTTATCTGTAGCCTGGATTAGAATCTGGACTTAAGAGAAGACTACAGTAGACTTTAATATAGAAGAATAACAACTGAATTAATTATTCGTTAGCTATGAAACTGATTACGGCAAGGTGTTATCTCTAGCCTATATTAGAGTCTGGTCTCAAGGGAAATATAAATTAGACTTCATAGAATAGACAGTATTCTGGACTGTAGAGAAGACTGGACTATAGACTGAGTTATAGTCTAGACTGGGCTAAAGTCTGGACTATAGACTGGGCTATAGTCTGGACTATAGACTGGGCTATAAACTGGGCTATAGTATATAGTATAGTCTGGACTATAGACTATAGTCTGGACTATAGACTATAGTCTGGACTATAGATTAGACTATAGTCTGGACTATAGATTAGACTATAGTCTGGACTATAGATTAGACTATAGTCTGGACTATAGATTAGACTATAGTCTGGACTGTAGATTAGACCATACGCTGGTCTGTAGATTAGACATAAGTCTGCACTATATAATGGACTAAAGACAAGACAATAGTCCGGATTATGGACAAAAGTAGACTACAGTCTACTCTAGAGTAGACTATAGCCTGTACTTTAGAGCAGACTATACTATAGTTTTGACTATCAGACTATAGTTTGGACTATATAGTAGACTATATCCTGGACTATAGAGTAGACTGTATAGGGTAGTATATTCTGGATTATAGAGTGGACTATTGACTCTATAAACTATAATTCGGACTATAGACTAGAGTAGACTGTATGCTGGACTCTAGAGTAGACTATAGTGTGGAACATAGTCTAGACTATAGTCTGAATTATTAACAAAGTATACTTTAGATTAGACTATATCCTGGACTATAGAGAATACTATTATCTGGACTTTAAAGTAAACTATGTCTGGATTATAGAGTAGACTATAGTCTGGACTGTACAGGGTAGTATATTCTGGATTGTAGAGTGGACTATTAACTAGACTATAGTCTGGACTAAAGACTAAACTATAATTCGGACTATAGAGTAGAGGACTCTAGAGTAGACTATAGCGTGGAACATAGACTAGAATATAGTCTGAATTATAATCGAAGTATACTTTAGATTAGACTATAGTCTGGACCATAGAGTGGAGTATAGAATAGACTATAGTCTGGACTATAGAGGGGATTAGAGTCTAAAATATAGAATGGACTATTAACTAGACTACTGTCTGGACTATAGGCTGACAATAGTCTGGTCTATAGACTGATAAGAGTTTGGACTAAAGACTATACAATAGTTTTAATTAAAGACAAGACTATAGTCTGGATTATAGACTAGACTATAGTCCGCACTATAGATTAGATTATATTATAGTTCAACAACATTTCAACCACCTACTACCCATTACACTAAAGTGCTGCTGTAGGGTATAAACATCCAAACAAGAGTTGCTTGTGTATGCAAGAGTGTTTGTGTGTGTTTATTGTTTGAGAGTATGTTGTCTATATGTTGGATTTTGGGGGACAGACAGCACTAAAAGTTGAAATCTACAAAAACACAATCATTCGAGTACAAACATTGGAACGCGGTGGAAGTGTTTGTATTTTTATAGCAAATAATAATTCGTACGTTCATTTCGTTGGTCGGATAATTATTTGAGAAAAATATTTTCAAAAAAAAGAAGATATAAAAAATACTAAATTTAAGTGTGATGTTTAATGTTTATGTTTAAAATACAAAAAAAAAAAAAACAACAATAATACCAGCCAGTATTTTAAACAAAAAAATATAAGAAATAAATAAAATTAGAAATGAATAAAAAAGTTTAATTAAAACGAGAGTTTTTAACGAAAAATTATAAAAAGTTAAAAAAAAGTAAAAAAGTTTCAAAAAACAAGTTTTGGCTTAAATTAATGATTGAATTTATAATAAAATGGTTGAAAAAAAGTTAATTTAAAAATCATTAAAAAAAAAGTTTAAAATATTTGTTTATTAGTGTCTGTGTGCGGGTAATTGAATGTCGTTTAATTTCATTGTTAAAGTCTGTTGAAAATTGATACATTTGCAATAAATTGTAGCAAAATATATTAAAAAAAATACGTAAAACGAAAATAGCATTTCCGCATTATAAAATATAATAACAAGTCGTAAACATAAAACCTTATATTAAATGTGGAACCACCATCATCATCAATAACCATCATCATTATTAAATCCAACAACTTTCAGTCATTCCACTCATTGATTGATAAAAAATTAAAAAACAAGCAAGCAACAGCAGCTGAAAAACAACAATAAAATTTGGAGGCAAAAAAACGACAACAAGTCACCATTAAACAAAAAAAAAAAAAAAAAATACATATTTATAACAGTTTTATTTATTCAGAAAATTATACAACATCGACCAACAATCAGCAGCATCCAACACTTTGAGTTTCGTATGTCTTGTTTTTCAATCAATCAATCATCTTTAAAAAAGTGAAAAAAATTGGATTGGATTTAAAAATTTAAATGGACTGAAATTAAAATCAAGGTAAGTTTTTGTTTTATTTTTCCTATTTATTTATATTTTAGTTAAAAACCATTAAAAATAACGTTATTGTTTTAAATTATTATTTAACTAGTTTAAAATGTTAACTAGTTATTTGTTTATTTGCAAAAAAATATAACAAAAAAACAGTTTTAACAGGGTCCACACAAACAAATGTGGACAAATGAAAAGTTTACTAAAATTTCGAAAATCAGAGGTTTTTAGATTTCTGTTCAATTTTTTCTTAGTTTTTATTTATTTACTTTAATTTTTAAACATAAAACTAATTTTCGAAAAATTCGAAATTAATTTCGAAATTTCGAACTTGTGTTCGAAATTAAATTTTTTGATAAACATTAATTTTTTAAGCTTTTAAACATAATTTTTAATAAAATGTCAAAGTTTTTTCAAAAAAAAAAAAGTTTGAAAAATTCGAAATAAAATTTGAAAATTCGAATTTGAGTTTGAAATTTAAACAAATTTCAAAATTTTCAAGTAAAAATTGATTTCGAAATTAGGCTTTTTGCTTAAATCTCATTTCCTAAGCTTTTAAACATAATTTTTACAAAAATGTTAAAGTTTTTTAGAAAAAAATTTATGTTCGAAAATTTTGAAATAAATTTTAAAAATTCAAACTTGAGTTTGAAATTAAATTTTTTGCTAAAATCTCATATCTTAAGCCTTAATTCATAATTCTTAATAACATTTCAAAGTTTTCGAGTAAAAAAATTTAAATTCGAAAATTCGAACTTAAGTTCAAAATCAATTTTTTTGATAAAATCTCATTTCTTAAGCTTTTATTCATAATTCTTAATAAAATTTAAAAGCTTTTTAGTTAAAAATTAATTTCGAAAATCTGAACATCTCATAAAAGTTAATTTTTTTTAAGCTTTTGAACACAACTCTTTGTAAAATTTAATAGTTTTTCGGTAAAATTCTAAAAATTAATTTAAAAAATTCGAACTTGACTTCGAAATTAAGTTTTTTTTTGTTAAAATCTTATTTCTTATGCTTTAATTCATAATTCTTAATAAAATTTTCAAGTTTTCGTGGAAAAAATTTAAGTTCGAAAATTTCTAAAATTTCGAAAATTCGAACTTGACTTCGAAATTAAACTTTTTGCTAAAATCTCATTTCTTACGCTTTATCTCATAATTCTAATTAAAATTTAAAAGTTTTTGAGTTTAGTTCTTAATAAAATTTCCAAGTTTTCGAGGAAAACATTTAAGTTCGAAAAATTCGAAATTCATTTCGAAAATTCGAACTTGACTTCGAAATCAAGTTTTTGCCTAAAATTTAATTTCTTAAGCTTTTATTCATAATTCTAAAGTTTTTAAATAAATAATTTAAATTTGAAAACCTTAAATATTCGAACTTGAGTTCGAAATTAAGTTTTTTTGCTAAAAAAAAACTCACTTCTTTAGCTATTAAATATAATACTTATAAAATTTAAAAGTTTTTAGAGTAAAATATTTAAGTTCGAAAAATTTAAAATTAATTTCGAAAATTCGAACTTGATTTCGAAATTAAGTTTTTTGACAAAAACTAAACATTTAAAGCCGAAATTTAAAATTTGCAGTTATTTTAAAGGTTTTTAAACAAAAAATTTAAGTTCGAAAAAATTGAAAATTCTAAATTATGTTCGAAAGTTAATTTTTTAAAGAAAAAACTTAATTTTTGGAACCAAAATTTAAAATGTAATAAATTGTCTATAAGAATTTGTTTTTTCGAAGAAAGAAAAACTAATTTTCGAAAATTTGAAATTAATTTCGAAAATTCGAACTTGTTTTTGAAATTAAGTTTTTTGATAAAAACTAAACATTTAAAGCCGAAATTTAAAATTTGTAGCTATTTTAAAAGTTTTCAAGCAAAAAATTTAAGTTCGAAAAATTCAAAAATTCTAAATTCAAATGTTCGATAGTTAATTTTTAAAAGAAAAAGTGTTTTTGAAATCAAAATTGAAAATGCAATAAATTCTTTGTATAAATTAATGGTTTTGAAGTGAAAAACTAATTCGAACTTCAGATTGAACTCAAGTTTTTCAAAAAATTTAACATTTTTATATAGACTTATAGATTTTTAAGCAAAAAATTGAAATTCGAAAAATTCGAAATTATGTTCAAGAGTTAAGTTTTTAAAGAAAAAACTTAGTTTTTGGAACCAAAATTTAAAATGTAATAACATTTCTATATAAATTTATGTCTTCGAAGTGAAAAAAAAAACAAATTTTCGAAAATTCGAAAATAAATTTAAAAAATTTAAACTTAATTTCTCCTTTTTTCCTAAAATTAGCCACCTTGTGAATATTTTATTTTAATTAAAATTTTCTTCTTAAAAATTAAATGTTTTTGTAAACATTTCATTATTTTTATTACAATTCATAATAATTATAATAAACAAACCCAAAAACAAAACTCTTAGTATTATTAACCTATATCTTTGTTGGTAATTAGTTTATATTACAAAATTTTACTTTATATATTTTTAATTAAGTTGGTTTTTTTTTAGTTTAAATTAAAAAAAAAAAAATAGTTAACACAACAGAAATAATAATAACAAAAACCAACTTTAGCAGTTTTTACTAAAAACCAAACAAATACCAACAATATTTGAAACTGGCAAAACGACTTTCAACATCATTTTGCAGTTTTTTCCATAATTTTTTTTTATTTTATTATTTTGTTTTATATATTTTTTGCAAATATAAGTTGTTTTTTATTGTTTATTGTTATTTATGTGTTTCTCTGTTAGTTTGTGTTGCTTACCTTTTTCTTTTTGTTAATTCTTTTTGCGATTTTATTTAGTTTTTTTCTATGTTTTAATTGTCTTTATGGTGAGTCATAGGTTTAAAGTTGGGCTTTAAAAGTTATTGCTTTTTCTTTAGAATTATATAGGAATTTGTTTTTTTTTTTTTTTTTGTAATTTAGTTAACTCTTGATTGTGTCTTTTGTTATTTTTTTAATAATTTATGATGTGTTTATAAATTTATTTATATAATTTACAATTTGTTTAGAAAAACAGTAGCTGATAAAATGAACATGAATTAAATGGATCTACTATCTTCCCAGCAGGAAATTTGTTCAATTGATTGAAATAAACTAGTATTGTGGCTAGTACAAAGCTTTTCAAATGGACCAAACGTTACCCAGCAAAAAAATAACTTCCAAAGAAGCGAAAAAGAAGTAGAATTTACTCCATGAAAGTGCTGAAGAATACGTGTGATAATTTTAACACAGGCTTGTCATAAGAGATATATACTTTTTATTTGATTCCAAATTCACTACTTCTGAAGTCATTCTCAAGATGTCATTTTAATGTACTTTTCTTGGAAGTTATATGGAAGTGAAATTCTAGGTTTATTCTCTTCGGAAGTCATTAAACATCACTTCCACAGAAGGTAAAAAATGCACTTAGTGCTACTTTTGAAGTGGCGATAAATGTTATTCTTTAAGAAGTACTTCGCTTTATTTTTGCTGGGAGATTATTTCATGGACTAGAATATAGACTTAATATCAGATAAGATTAGCCTACAAACTAGACTATAGACTAGTCTATAAACTAGACTATAGACTAGACTTTAACTAGAGTGCAAACTAGACTATAGACTAGACTATAGAGTAGACTATAGAGTAGACTATAGACTAGACTATAGAGTAGACTATAGAGTAGACTATAGACTAGACTATAGACTAGACTATAGACTAGACTATAGACTAGACTATAGACTAGACTATAGACTAGACTCTAGACTAGACTATAGACTAGACTATAGACTAGACTATAGACTAGACCATAGACTAGACCATAGACCATAAACTATAGAATAGACTAAAGTCTAGTTCTTTTTCTCTTAAACCACTCTATAAAAACGTTAAAATTTCAAAATCTTTTCAAAATTTGCCCTCATTTTACCCACCACAAATGGGTACAACCATCTCAGATTAAGTTTCAACATTAAACACAACTTTTAATTCTTGCATTTAGCAATATTTTTATACTCAATAAAATAAACTCTTAAGTCAAAAGTCTCAACCTTCTTTATATATTCTTTTGTCTAAAAAAACACTTCTAAATATTAAAGTTAATTGCAAAAGTTGCAAATATATTCCAAATAACCGCTAAAAGCAAGAAAAAATAAAACAAAACATAAAACCCAGTAACTTTAAGCCAATATTACAACATCTAAGACCATAAAATAAAGTCATAAAAACCAACCAAAGATTACAACAACAATTTAAACAACAAAAGGCGAACTGAAAAGATATCAACAAAGAAATACGTTTCAAAAAATAAAAATAAAAAATCAAATACAGGGACGTAAAGGTCAGGTATTCAGACATTCTTTTTAAAACTCCTCGTATTCTTTTGTTTGTGTATATTTTTATTCCAAGTCAGAAACTGGTTTTAAAAAAAACTCACTTCTATTAATGTTGGCTTTAGTGTGTGTGTCTGTTTTTTCGTTTAAGCCATTACTTATTTTATATCTTTTCTACGTATTTTGGTCAAGAATTTGTTTTTATCTCGTTGAAAGAAATCTTTAACGGAAATACGTTAAAAACCTTATCATTATTATCACCACAATAATAATAATGAACATTTTTTGCATAATTCTGTTGGAATTTTAAAAATAATCTATTCTGTTATTGATTAAAAGCATTTTAAAATATTTTCAATATTATTATATTAAAATCTAAACACGTATTTAATTATGAAAAACTCAAAAAAAACAACATTGTAATTAGTAGTAATCAACAACATTAGAAAATATTTATTTTTACAGGGTTGGAATATCAAGTACATTTGTAATTTATTAAGTACTTTTGATTGTTTACTTAAATGTGTCTTAAGATATATTTAATTAAGATATTTTCCTCAAATCCGCTTTATTTGCGAAACAATTACGGTTATTGGCTTTTCGCACCGAGAACTAGTCCTGACTCTTTGAAATAGAGCTGACATAGTACTAGTCCATCTTTGAATATGATAAAAGGGAAAAAGTTGTCACCTCACTTGTTCCGCCTTCAAATAACGAAAAGCAGGCTAAAAAGGTGCTAACGCCTGAATATTCGTTAGGAATTAAAAATGTAGTGAATTTGAGTTCGAAATTGTTTCAACTTTAATCCTCTAAAAGGTGAAAGTTTTCATCTCACATAACGAGTGTAAATTGTTAAAGACTTGAGCCAAATTACCGCATTCGTGAACGAATGAACTTTACGAATGTGTACTGAACTAATCCTGCATATGGTTCTTTGAAAGGGAACTAACACAGAATTATACCTGTGAGTGTCTATTTGAAAAAAGGTAAAAGTTGTCACCTCACTTGTTCCTCCTTTGAATAATGAAAAACTGGCTGAAAAGGTGCTTTCGCGATCGCTTGAATTTTCGTTAAAAACTAAAAATTTTGTGAATTTGAGTTCGAGAGTGTATCCTACTTTAACTTTAATGCTCTAAAATGTAAAAATTTTCACCTCACTGAACGAGTGTAAATTGTTAAAGACTTGAGCCAAATTACCGCATTCGTGAACGAATGAACTTTACGAATGTGTACTGAACTAATTCTGCATTTGGCTATTTAAAAGAGAATTGACACAGAACTAGTCCTGTGAGTGAGGGAAAAGTTATCACCTCACTTGTTCTGCCTTTGAATAACGAAAGACTGATACTGAATAGATGCATTTACGATCACAGAAATATTCGTAAAGAACTAAAAATGTAGTGAATTTGAGTTCGAGGATGTCCCCATTTTCACTTAAGTTTTCTAAAAGCTAAAAGTTTTCACCTTACTGAACGAGTGTAAATTGTTAAAGAATTAAACCGAATTATCACATTCCTGAACAAATGGACTTATTAAAAGTGTATTGAATCTTTTTCTAATTTTTAATTTTTTCACTTTTTTTGTAAGTGTTTACATAAAAATATATCACTGATCTAATTCGACTTGCTTGTTTCTTGGATTATTTCAATAAATGAAGAGAGCCATACGACTGTCAAATTTTCCATCCGTATTTTCTCTCAATGTGTGATGGCTTCATTACAAATTTCGTTTAGACGATCCCATCTGTACTCTTCTGCACAAAATTTTGACAGATCATATTACTCGTGTAAAGCCAACTTAATGAGTGGAGTGGTCTGGTCAAAACGAAGTTTCGTTGACTCTATTTGGGATATCGCGCGCTGGGAACTACCACGATAACCAACCAATCGCGACTTAGGCAATGATATATTCATTTAAATCCGTTCTCTCGCTCATGTCTATAACTTTAGTTAGTTTTTGTTCACTTTGTAAATGGCGAAAATCAAGGGAATTTCGAAAATCGTCTGGCATCCCTAGTAAGAACAAAACATTGTATTATCGATTGTCATCAACTGATGCAATCATAAATGATTACCATTTCCCAGCTGTGGACTTTAAAACAATGCTGTAATAACAACAGTTACAGCCACCAACAACAATCAAAAAAGCATTACAAACTTAACAGAAAACCGGTATTTTTTGTTTTAACAAATAAATTATGTATTTTTAATTGGTTTTCGGAAAAAAAAACACAGAGAGTGAATATAAACAAGAAAAAATACCCTAAAGTTGTATTATTGGATTGTAACCACAGACTTACCTTCGACTGTGGTCTTAAGACTTATGCAAGACTTTGGTCACACCTGTTTTTATTTCTGCAAGAAATCTACTATTAGATTGAAAAATATAATTGGCTATTGCTGTATTTATAACATAGGGCATCGAACAAAGTTTGACTTTAGAATTAGATTTGAAAAAAAAATTCTAGTTTAAGAAGTTTGAAAGTTGTTCAATTAAAAGTTTAATTGATTTGAAAATATAAGTGACTATCGCTGTATTTATAACAAAGGGCATCGAACAAAGTTTGTCTTTAGAAGTCGATTTGAAAAAAAGTTCTAGTTTAAGAAGTTTTAAAGTTGTTCAATTAAAAGTTTAATTGTGGCAATTAATTGTATGGATTAAAACAATAGTCCAAACATAATGAACTTTATATATAAAATGTAGTTCAAGTTAAATGATCCTTCACTTTTGTTGTTTTTTTGAAGCTTCTCTTTAGTCATTTCCATTCTCTATGAAATCTTTTTAGAATTTAAAACGTCCCCATTATTTCTTTATAATTAAGTTCTTAATTGAACAGCTCCGATTTCTAATTTGTAAATTTATCACTCATTTTCCCATTCTCACGGTTTTTTTGAAAAGTTTTTTTTTATAAACTTCTAATGATGTCATTATTAAATCTTAAAAAAAAGATAAACAAATGTTTAAACAAAATTCTATTCTCAGACTTTAAGAATTATGCTGAATTTTGATCTTGCTATGAGATTGATGATGAGTCATACGTTTATTTAACTCGAATCAACAAAATTTGACAAATGATAATCGCATTTAAATGTTTCCTGAATGTGGTTGGAAAGAATGTTGAGAAAAACAATAATAATAATAGTAATAATGACAAAGAAAGGAAATATTAAAAGCAAACTGTGTAAATAAGAAAAAAAGAGTTAAAACAGGTAAATGAACTAATTTATAAGTAATTTACTCTAGCCTTGCTTTTTTTAAATCATTAACAAAAAACACTAAAAATACCACTTAAACATAATTTTACTCTAAGTACATAAGTACACTTGTTACGTTTCTAACCTCAAAATAAATAAAAACAACAAATACTTTTAAAAAGAAAATCTTTTTAAATTAAATTTGCAAAAATTCTTTATTTTCCAATTTTATTATATTCTCAGCATAATTTATTGTACGTCCATTTTAAATACAATATTTCGAATATATTCTTTTTAATAGACTTTTTTTTTTGTTGAGATGATAAAATTCCGGAAAAATAATAAAACTGATAAAAAGATTTCTTTTCAGCTTCTTATTGTTAATTCAATTACAGTCAATCAGCGTTCAAGTGTTGCTGCTTTTAATTTACGGGGCGCACACCGCAACAGTGTTGTGGGACTGTTCAATTGAAAAGAACCCAGCAAACACATAAGTATTAGAGATTAAAAAGCGAAAAATTTTTAAACGTTTACTAACGTATAGGTTGTTTTCTCTCTTATAATCGACTGGGCGAAGGCCCCAGAAATCTTCTACATCTTCTTCTACTACTTTAAAAGTTTTGCAATCTTAACATAACAATTGGATCTCAAAGGTTCAGAGAATGAATGAATCCCAGACATGGACAAATGTAAACATTAGACTAAAAACAAATTTGTAAAACGTTTCCCACTTATCTCTCTTGAGACGAAGCATTTAAAGGTCTTTTCCATTCACAACAGCATTGGTATATCAATTCCAATCTTATGCGGATTTCCGGGTGACCGATGACCTTTTAAAGCATTTCTTGTCTTCAAGCTAGTCTAAAGATTTTTATAAAAAGCTAAAAGTTAAATCACCTGTTCATAGTTCAGTATGTTAAAAACTCCAGGGATAAAATACTAAGGTGAAAGCCACAGGCCTAAGTGTCACTTAACTCTTTCACGCACAAAACTAAACCGCTAGAATTTTTATGGATATGACTTCTCCACACACTTTATTTTGACGTATATTGATAATTTTTAATGAAAAATAGAAAAAGTGTTTTCGAAGGATATCGCAGGATATTATCCTTTTTAACATGTAGTTACATCAAACTCTAAAAACTAACTTATTTTTCTTTAGAAATAACCTCTTACTGTAGCTCGGAACTCCAAATTACGCCGTATATCGAGAAAAATGTAAAAAAAATGGGACACCGGTGTCCCGTATACGTGAAAGTGTTAGGCAAACGGGAGGAAAATACCGGGCAGGTATTACGGTGTCGCTAGACTGACTAGACAGAACAATTAACATTCGGTTGTGCAAATATTAAACTCTTGCCAAGGAGGAGTTGCTCATCATTTCTATGCCGTTAAAACGGCAATCAGGTTTCCTAATTATATAACCCGGCAAAAAAAGAACTAGAGCGGAGAAAGAAATGTAAATAACTGGAAATCTGCAAGATTTCTCTAGGTTATCGAGATCCGACATCCTTGACTGCTGTACTATGAAAACCAAGCGATAATCCCAATTGTCATTGATTTTATTAAATGTAATCGTCATACTTGACAAATCTAAAGCCTGACTGATCTCAATGCTCAATGATAAGGTGGTGAATTAACTGAGTAACCAGAAGTTCTAGAGATATCTGTTTTACAAGAGTCCTATTTAGAGCCAGTCGATAATGTATAACTGCAATCTTTTAAAATCAGCTAGATCATTAAGCTTGATGAAAACTGTCATTGAAACCTTGATCATCTTTGGAATTTCCACCAAGGTCATCTGTTGCTAGATCCACCAAAGGATCTCTAACAACGAACATAAAATGAAACCACTGCTGTTGTAATCCAAGGTTATAACTTGATAAGAACTTTCGCCTTAATTAGAATTCAGAGTCCAAAACTTCAAACAATAAGTGTTTCAATCCTCATTTAGCTTAAATTCAGCAAGGCTTAAAGAAGACTTTAAAGAATTGATAGAAACTATTATGGAACTTCAATTGTAATAATTTTAAAAGTCAAATCGTTTGAAGAAGTGTCAAACTTTTTGCACTGCATGTAAATAATGAAAATACCAAAGAACTTGAAGTGAACAAACAAGTTGTCATTCAAATTTGTCTGGATAGGAACTTTATCATCGCTTAGGTTTGTGCCGAAACCTTAACTTATTAATGATAAGTTAAAAAAATTTAATCCATAAGAGGTTGATGTCGAAATTCGTCTGGAATTTTCATTTTGATAGAATTACATAAAGCTCTATCTGTCAGAGCTCTTAAACGGCTCGATAGCGGTGAAAAAACTTATATATGATTCAGGAACCATACTTTTTCCGGGCGTATTTTTCATTACAAGATATTTAAGAGATCTTACCCGGGAGAAAAACTTCCACTTGATACATCTGTTACTGAGTTGAAAGCCATGGACCAATTCATTATAAGATATCGAAGAACTTTTCCCCGAGGAAATAATTCCATATGTTACAGCTGTTTCTAAACTGATAATTTTTGATCGTTTAATCAAATTGGTTTGTTCCGAAGTAGAATCTTTCATTTATAATAAAATGTTTGCTGGGTTTGGTACAAATAATACTCGGTACAGCTCTTATGCTGATTATAATTTACTATATGTTTGTATTTTCAATTAACTTGTTTTTTGTTGTTGTTGTTATTATTGTTGCTTTAAGTATTGTCGGCTATTGTTGCTGTGATTACTGTTGTGTCGTAATTTTATTTGTAACAAATAAAAAACATCACAATTTTTCGGAAAATGTAGAAATTAGTGCTTGACCGAAGCAAAACTGTGTTTGTGTATAACAGATTTTAGATTAATTTAAACTAAAGCTGAAGCTAATAAGATCTTAATAATAAATGAGGGTTTAACAAGAGGTATAGGCGATCTTTTCTTGGATTAAATTTAAAGCTCAACTATTAATTTTAAATTCATAATCATATAATGTTTACTACAAACATTTGCAATTTCATATTTCTTAACAATTTGACATGATTTAAACTTAAAATAAAAGAAATACCAAGAATTTAATAAAAAAAAACTAAAATAACAAAGAAAATATGTTTAAAACAAACTTGAAGAAAAAAATCCTAAAATAAAACCGAAACTAAATTCAAATAAATGAACATAATAACAACAACAACATAAGTAATAAAATCGAAAAAAAATCTACAACTTAAAATTCAAACTTTGTACATGCAAAAAAATCCAAGAAACTTACAAATTAACTTGATGCATACCAACCAACCAACTCAGACAGACACTCAACCAGTCAGCCTGACACACAAGTCATTCCCCGGAGTTGGCTATGACTCATAGTTAGTATTATAAGCTGGGCTTAAAACTTTTAAAAGACAATGGCTTATACAACTTACAAAGAATTAAATAAATCTTGTTTTCATTATGACTCCCATAAATGGAAGGTGTGTCTGTGATTAACAGAGTTGTATTTTGACAAAGTCCTTTAAAAAAAAATCATAAAAATTTCTTAAATATTCATAAATTATAAAATGAGTTATCAAATCAAATTCAACTTAAGCTTCTTTAAAACTGAAATGACAAAGAACTCTTTTGATTTCTCAACTTCTTTCTGCCCATACCTGTTCTAAATTGAGTTAGCTAGTATAGCTATTTTTATTTTACTTAATAATGTCTCATTGATATAAAATACATACATGCAAAAAATACATTAAATTATTTTAAATACTCTCGATATTTGCAAGAGATATTTATCATTTTTTATTATCAAAATAAAAACAAATTTACGCATGCTTGCCATACCGCCTTTTTAAACGATCATTCATTCGGTCGGTCATGCCATTTTTTTTCTTCAGTCAGATAAAATCTCACGTATGTTGTAAAAATTAATAAGTCGTTACACTCTCTATTTAAGACTTTTACTTTTCATTCATGCATTCATAGTTTTGTGAAAATTTCTTACATTTTTTTCTTGTTGTTGTCTTCTTCTGTATTTATACCATCTTATAAATCTCGTGTTTACTTGCCATTAGTTTTTTATTTTTCAATTTTATCATTTTGAATAAATAGAAAAAAATTTTCAGGTTCAAACTATAAGTAAAAATGTAAATTTTGTCTGTTACACGTTTTGTGTGTGATTTTTCTATTAGTAAAAATTTTAATTGAAATTTTTAAGTTGGGATATACTACATGAAATTTGTTCAAATGCACCTAGATATATAGATAGATAGATAGATAGATAGATAGATAGATAGATAGATAGATAGATAGATAGATAGATAGATAGATAGATAGATAGATAGATAGATAGATAGATAGATAGATAGATAGATAGATAGATAGATAGATAGATAGATAGATAGATAGATAGATAGATAGATAGATAGATAGATAGATAGATAGATAGATAGATAGATAGATAGATAGATAGATAGATAGATAGATAGATAGATAGATAGATAGATAGATAGATATATAGATAGATAGATAGATAGATAGATAGATAGATAGATAGATAGATAGATAGATAGATAGATAGATAGATAGATAGATAGATAAATAGATAGATAGATAGATAGATAGATAGATAGATAGATAGATAGATAGATAGATAGATAGATATATAGATATATAGATAAATAGATAGATTGATTGATTGATTGGTTGATATCAGATATAAGTTTTTGAATCTCTATGAATAGATCTAATTTCGACAAATGACAAATTTAAATGTTTAAGGTTCCCAATTTTACATGTTTCACACTATGGGATTTGCTCGCCCATACTTTTCCTCTTTCGTTGAAGACTATTCTTTAAGTTATTTTCACAAGAGCACACAAGTAACATCACACATTAAGAGATGGAAAATTTGACAGTATTGAACTCTTGAACTCATTTTAATGAGGAATCTTACTGTAGCTTACTGACAATATATAATTTCTTTTAAAAATAACTGTTCCCTTCTTGCCCTTAAGAAAATTTCATTAACTGTATTTTCCCACATACCCAACACTACACAACCGGTCCAAAGAAAGACTACTTGTTCATCAACCTCATCATCCAACACTCAATCCAAAAACAACGTAATATTTTCCATGTGAATTTTTATAACAATTTTTCTTCTTCTATTTAAACGCCGTGGGAGTTTAGCAGGCAAAAATGTAATCCAAATGAAATTGAATGTTTCTAGACTTCTTAAAAAAAAGAAAAGAAATGTCTTAACAAATTTGTTAGGGGGAGCAGAGAAAGATGGTGGCCTTAGTGTAAATTTGTTTGAATTTAATTTAATTAAGTATGAGATTTTTCCATATTCATTTTGTTTAGTTTTTTCCTTAATTATGCAATTATTATCAACAACAAACATGTGATTTTAGGGAACGTCCGCCGTTCGCATTGTGATTGAAAGGGGTAAACAACAGAAAAAAATCAAAAACAATGAAAGTGAAAAATTTGAAATATGTTATAATATTTTGAATTGCATAAGGATTTTGGAGGAGGGTTTGGATTTATTTATAGTTTTAACTTGTTTTAATTAAGTTTTCACGTTTGTTTTGTTTTTCATTACGAAATGACATTCATTCATGATTGTTATCACTTGGAAAGCTAATTTGTTTTTATTGACATGTGTTTTTATATCACATAAAGTTAATTCATGTTAGGGGAATGTCATAATATATTTTAATTAAAGGAAAATATTAAATAACAATTAGGTAAAGGTTTAAAACCGTTTTGTTAAATTTTAATAATTTTGTTTAAGTATTTTTAAAAATATTGAAAAATTTATAGGATTTTTAATTTTTAATCCTATAGTTTTTTGAACTCAAATTGCAATTAAATTCAAAATTGATTAATAAAATGTTATTTTTTGTTGAAAACACGTGTTCTTGATATTGAAATTTTAAAATTTACTGGTTTTCAATTCTTTATATGAAATTTGTTAAATTTTTTATGTAAAGCCACTTGTTTATTTGAATGTAATGAAAAACCCACAAATTTGAAAGTGTTCTCGTGATTAAAAAAAAATCAGTTCATTTAAATAATGGTTTCATTGGCTTTACAACATTATATGAAACCGTTTACACGAAATAATCACAGTTGAAAAAGTTTAAGGGACGATCGGTGGAAACCGCTTTAAACCGAAATTGTCCACTAGCGGTATGCATTGACATTGAAGGCGCCTTCAATTATGTACACACTAATACTTTTATCCAATCCCTAGACTAGTTTAATGTGCTCCGTAACTGGATCAACTACATGCTAAGGAACAAATGGATAATCTCCGATATAACCATCAGGAAAAAAGAATTTTGCACAGGGTAGAATTTTGTCTCATTTACCCCGCAGATGATGGCGTAATACTTTTGAAGGGAAAGGATCCAAATTTCTTGTGTAGAAGAGCTGAGAAGGCTCTGTATACGGCCTTGATCTCGGCTCAACTGAGAAGCTTCAATATTACCCCGGCGAAGAAGGAAATCTATATTTTCACAAGAAAGACCGGTACAGACAAAGTTAAGTACATCGGTCCTTGACCGGATTTATTAAAATACAGACAGCACATAGAGGATAGGATCAACAAGGCACATCGTTGCTGGGCGATATGTTAGAAAACTATAGACATGAAATGGGAAACAAATTCTAGCTTATGCCTCATTCTGGTGGTATTCTTTCGACAAAAAGTGGTATATCGTACATGTTTATTTGAGATAAGTGGTGTCATGTGTACTACTTTAACCAATGCTCTGCAAACGTTACTAGAAATTTCATCCATTGAAACATATTAAATTTAACATGAGGCGGCGAACGGGCCGCGGTTATAGAACACGTCATCAATATTTACTAGACATATTCATTACGTCATCAATGTTTACTGCACACAATCATCGGACGTGCTGACACAGAATATGTCGCAAACTTTGAAACGGTAATCCCAGATAGAACGTCTTGTTTTGAGCTGAACATTTCCAAGAGGAAGGCGTTGATACAAGTTTTTGACTCTCAATTAACGCACAAAGTGGACCATTTACCTAAACATAACACAAGTCTTTAGATAGAAGTCTGAGCTGTAACAGAATGTGTAAATTGGATTAGAATATATATGGCGCTTATTATATGTTTTATTTACCGACAGCCAGAAGGCAATTAGGGAGATATCAGGTGATAGAATTTAAACAGAAGACTATATTAGATTGTAAGAAAGCTGCCCCAGGGGTCATGTTTACATCATATGAATACCAAGCCACTCGAGAATAGTCGACAACGAACGGGCGATTGTTAAAGGGAAGGGAGCACGAAGTAGTTAACCTGACGAATGCAAAATTATTCGACGCAACTGAAACTGAATTCAAAATAAGAGTGACAGAATCCCATAAGTACTCTTGGTGGGTAGAACCACAAAGATCTTATAAGGTAAACCAGATGAGAGCAAGACGAGAAATCTTCTCAATATGAGCAGGTCTGAGATTATGATGGTATGTATTCTGAGTAGATTACACAGAATTACGAGCACATCTATATCCTCAATATTAGAAGGTCTGAGGTTATGGTGGTACATATTCTGAATCTGTACAAAATTGGATGTAAGGATTCAGACGAAGTTAGAGCATGTGGAGAAGACAGTGTAACTCTGGAGAACTTTATTTGACAATGATTAGAAAATTCTTAAAAAATACGTCCTGAAAACTGAGTTTCAGAACTCAAAAGAGCACACGTGGCCTAGGTGTAATTCTTTGGATTTGATGTAGTATACATTATCCTAAGAACCTAACCCTAACCTGAAGAACATTTTGGGGAAAAAACCGCGAACTTTCGTTAAGGGGGCGGATGGCTTGTTACCCCCCTATTGAATTAAATTTAAAAATTCCTATATGTATCTGAAAAACTATTAGAGTTAGAATCTTCAAATTTTACATGAAGAACTTTGACATTGATGTGAACATTTAAAAAAGAAATGGACGGACTTTCAAGAGGGGAGGGTGGTTTGCCAACCTCCCACATGAATTTAATACAAAATTTCGAATATCTGTAAAAACAATTTTTTATTTATTCTATTTACTGAAGGTATTCTATATAAAATTACATACTTTCCAAATGCATCATGCAACTTCATTTTATTTCACTTTTTTTCGAAAGTGAAATTCTACTTAGTCACGTTTATTTTCAAATAAATTTTACTAGTTTCTTACGGTTGTTATTGGCACTCCAAAAACAAAAAAACATGTTTTTGACTTTAACCTTGATATTAAAAAAGTTTAATTTATTTTAGTTTTTTATTTTTCAAACAATGACCTACAGCATAAAAAAACAAATGTTTATTTAATATGTTTACAGAATTTTAAACAAACTCAAAAAAAAAAATGAAATAAATATCAAATATCAAAACATACAATTACTGGGGATAAATTAAAAAAAAATGTTTAAATGCTACATTTAAAGTAAGAAGAAAATAAAAAAGCCAACAAAAAACAATAGACATGTGATAAATTGTTTAAAAGGCCAACATTTTTAAGTTTTTTTTTTTTTTTGAAATTGAATTTTTTTTATCACAAACTCGTGATGATGTGCTAAAATGATTTGTGAGTGAAGTAAATGTTTATACAAATTTATTTAATTTTTAATGATTTAATTATTTGTTTATTTTAAATATTATGACCAAGTTATTAAAAATACACATTTAATGGAAAATTTAAGGATTTTGTAATATTAAGCGGTTTTTTATTAATTTAATTTGATACACAAATGGCATCACTTCAACAGCTGATAGACAAACTTCTTTGTAGGGTTTTATAAATCGACTTTCGAATAATCGAACAATCGACTTTTTGTCGAAAAAAGTAAAAGTCGACTATTTTGTTCTAAAAAAGTCGATAACTCGTTTATTTTGTTCCAAAAAAGTCGATAACTCGACTATCGTCTATGAAAAAAGTTGAAAAGTCGACTTTGTAAATAAAAGTCGAAAAAAGTCGGAAAGAGTCGAAAAAAGTCAAAAAGTCGGAAAAAGTCGAAAGAAGTCGAAAATTCTGAAAAAGCCGAAAATAGTCGGAAAAAGTCGAAAATAGTCGAAAAGTCGGAAAAAGTCAAAAATAGAAAGAAGTCGAAAAAACTCAAAAAATTGCAACAAATAGAAAAAATATAAATAAAATTTTTTATTAATAATAATAAATAATATAATGTTAAATGGCAACATTATAAATTTACGCTTCTGGCAACTTTATAAATTTTTAACTCTGGTAGGAAAAAGTCGAAAATAGTCAAAAAAGTCGGAAAGTCGAAAATAGTCAAAAGTCGAAAATAGTCGGAAAAAGTCGAAAAGTCGACTATTTATAAAATATTAAAAGTCGAAAAGTCGACTTTTAACTAAATGCAAAAAGTCGAAAAGTCAAAATGTCGACATTTCATAAAAAAGTCGAAAAGTCGGTAAAAGTCGAAAAAAGTCGACTATTTATAAAATATTAAAAGTCGAAAAATCGACTTTTAATTAAATACAAAATGTCGAAAAATCGACTTTTAACTAAATGCAAAAAGTCGAAAAGTCGACTTTTCATAAAATGCAAAAAGTCGAAAAGTCAAAATGTCAACATTTCATAAAATGCAAAAAGTCGAAAAGTCGACTTTTCGTTTCAACTATAGAACCCTACTTCATTGTGTTTATTTTTTTTTTGTTTTGTTTACATATTATGTCCTTGTTTGTGGTAAGGGGGCTTGCCAGATTGTTTTTATTTATTCGCTTATGCCGCTTACTTTATTCTGTAGGTTTATGACCATTATTATTTGTTTATTTAATTGTTTTTGTATTTATAAGGAAATATACATTTCTAATTTCTGTTTTTATACTTTGCTTTTAGATAAATCAGTTTTGTTATGTTTATATTTTCTTTTGTTTTTGTTTAACCTAAATTTTGTGGTGTAATTTAATAATAATAATAGTTGACGTTGGCGTCCTAAAGATGTTTTAATATTGATATTAATGGTAATGACCTGTATGTTTGGACGGCCATCAACCGGTGGGAACTTGAATAATAATTTGTTTAAGGAAATAGAACACTTGTGCTTACATTTGTTTAATAGCTTAATTTTAGTTTTTTTTGTGCTCAAGAATAAAAGTTGATAAATTTGTTTGATAACCTTGTAATGGTATTTATTTTAGATTATTGAACTTTATTGGAAGAGTTAATAGGTTAATGAATGAATGTTTAAATGAAAATTTAAGCAAAAATTATGAAAATTTAATATTTTTTATAAAAATTAAAAAAAAAATTAAAAAAATTTTTAAAAATATTTTTTTATAAAAATTAAAAAAAAAATTAAAAAAATTTCTAAAAAATTTAGAAAATATAAAATAAATTTTTAAAATAAAGGACAATTTAACAATTTTCTATAAAAAGAAAGAAAATTAAAATTTTTCTCTAAAAAAGTAGAAAATTACACATTTTTCTTTAAAAAAAGAAAATTTTAAAAATTTCCGATTAATTTTAAAAATTTACAAAAAAAAAATTCATTAAAAATTTTCAATAAAATCTCGAATTTTTTAAAATTGAAGAAAAAATTTAGGAAAATTTAATTCTTTATAAAAATAAAAAAAAATTAAAAATATTTTTAAAAAATAAGAAAAATATAAAAAAAAGAAAAATTTAACAATTTTCAATAAAATGAAATGAAACTTTTTTCCTATAAAAACAAAAAAATTACACAATTTTCTCTAAAAAAGAAAACAAATTTAAAACTTTTCCTATTAATTCTAAAAATTTTTAAAAATTCATTCAAAATTTTCTATAAAATCTCGAATTTGTACAAATTTTTTGTTAATTCTCGACTTTTTCGTGAGTTTAAAAAAAAATTTAACAATTTTTTTATAAAAATTAAACAAGTTTGTATAAAACATACTGAAATATTAATAAATTTTCGAATTGAATTGAATTCTCGATTAAAAAAATCTAGAATTTGTAGAAATTTTTTCTTAATTCTTGAATTTTTCTAGATTTTTTAAAAATGTAATAATTTTCTTTAAAAATTTTGTATAAAAATAATATATTAATAAATTTTCGAATTGAAGAGAATTCTCGATAAATTAAAAATGTTTCATAAATTCTCGAATTTGTGAAATTTTCTGATATATTCATGAATTTTTCGTGAGTTGAACAATTTTATACCTAAATTATAGAAAAAATCTTGCTTTCAGAGAACTATCGATAAATTTTCGAATTGAAGAGAATTTTCGATAAATATTATTAAAAAAGAAGAAAAACTAAAAAAAGAAAGTCTAAAACAAAAATAAAGAATTTTCTATAAAAAGAACAAAAATTGAAATTTTTTTTCGAATTTGTAGAAAATTTTTTGTTAATTTTTGAATTTATCGTGAGTTTTTAAAAATTTAACAATTTTATATAAAAAATGAAATATCATAAAATCTCGAATTTTTAGAAATTTTTTGTTAATTCTCGAATTTTTTGTGATTTTTTAAAAAATTAACAATTTTGCATAATGATGAAATATCAATAAATTTTCGAATTGAAGAGAATTATCGATAAATTCCTTTATTAAAATTGTTTCATAAATTTTTTGATTAATTTTCGAATTTTTTGTAAGTTTTCAATAAATTCTCTAAATTATTAAAAAAACTTGCTTAAAATTCTGAACAATTTTATATCAAAAATTAAGAAAAACTCTTTCTTTCAAAAAACTGTCGATAAATTTTCGAATTAAAGAAAATTCTAGATAAATTCCTTAATTTTTTTTTTTAAATTTTTGTGAGTTTTCAAAGTTATCATAATTTTGTATCAAATTGTAGAGACATTTTGAAAAATTCTCATATTTAAAAAAAATTAACAATTTTCTATAACAATTAAACAATTTTGTATAAAAATAAAGAAAATTATTAAAATTTTTATAAAAATAAGGAAAATAAAAAAATTTCTACAAAAATTCCTGCTTTCACAGAATTATCGATAAATTTTCGAATTGAATAGAATTCTCGGTAAATTCCTTAACTGTCATTAGATAATTTTCGATGAATTCTACATTTTCGTGAGTTTTCAATAAATTCTATAAATTTTTTGAAATTTTTCTAGATTTTATAAAATTTGGAACAGAATTATTTATTTATAGAAAAATGTAAAAAAATTCTCTGTAATTTCTAAAAAACATTTTCGTTTCTTTAAATTAAAAGAAATTAACAAAAACAGAGTGTTTTTTAATTAAAAACCCTAATAAACATGAACCTGCCAAAACTCGTTTAAATATTATGGTAAATTTATCAATTTTTTCAAAAACTTTTTTCACATTAAATGTCAATCTTTAAAATGCATTATAATTTATAAATTTTTATTTTTTTTTTTTCATTTAATTTATTTATTATTATTAACTTTTTGTTTTTTGCTTGTCGACTAAATAAATTTAAATTCTTTCTAATTTATTCTGTTAAAATAAAATTAAATTTGATTATGGGGATTTTTATAAAAATAATTTACACAATATATTGTTTTTTAAGCAAATAAATTTTACTGCTTAAAACACATCACAATAAATAATTTGCATTTAAATTTTTATTTATTGATTGCCGTTAGAATTAAAAAAGGTTTTAAATAAAAAAAGGTTTTTTATAATTAAAATTAAACATGTAACAAAAAGTAAAGAAACATGTTATAGTAATTATCATATAAATAAATACAATATAAATTAATATTATAAGCAGACATGATTTTTCATTACAACGAATAACAATTATACTGTTTGATTAAAGTTAAATTTGTGAAAAAAAATGTACAGTCAATTAGTTTCAAAGTTAATTTTTTTTAAATGTATTTGTATTTTAATAATAAACATTTTATTAAAAACCCATATAAAATTAAACTTAAGTTTAACAAATTTATTTTTATTAAATATTTATTAAATATATATTTTTTCCTTCTTTACAGGTGAGAACTTATTTTGCAGTTTTAAGGATTTTTTTTTTGTAATTTGTAAGTACAATTATATTTATTTTAAAACTTAAAATTTTCGATAATTTACATTTTTCGTTAGATTTTTAAAAATCCCAATTTATTGTTTTAGTCTTCATTCTGATATAGACAGATATATAGATAGATAGATAGATCGACCGATAGATAGTCTATAGTCTAGTCTAGAGTATAGTCTAGTCTATAGTTTAGTCTATAGTCTAGTCTATAGTGTAGTCTATAGCCTAGTCTATAGCCTAGTCTATAGTCTAGTCTATAGTCTAGTCTATAGTCTAGTCTATAGTCTAGTCTATAGTCTAGTCTATAGTCTAGTCTATAGTCTAGTCTATATTCTAGTCTATAGTCTAGTCTATAGTCTAGTATATAGTCTAGTCTATAGTCTAGGCTATAGTCTAGGCTATAGTCTAGGCTATAGTCTAGTATATAGTCTAGTCTATAGTCTAGGCTATAGTCTAGTCTATAGTCTAGTCTATAGTCTAGTCTATAGTCTAGGCTATAGTCTAGTCTATATAGACTAGTCTATAGTCTAGTCTATAGACTAGTCTAGTAGTTAAAAAGTTAATTATCTCTTTTTAAGGAAACATTTCTTTAATAATTTCACTATAAACATTTTCACATAATTTTCTATCAAACAAAAAAAATTTTTTTTTTGTTACCAAAACTTTTAACATTATCGTTGTTAATAAACCCTACAAATTAAACTTACATACTATACAAATTCAATCAAAAATTCAAGTTCTTTAAAAAATTTTTGTAATTGATGATTAATTTTGTTTGTAATTTTTATCAATCATCTAGTAATTTTTTTTCAAATTCGACAATTATCTTTGTTTAGTGACCCAAAACCTGCAATTATAAGCAAATAATATTTCAGTTTTTATTTTCAACTCTTTTTCTATAAACAACAACAATAAAAACAAAACAAATAAAATAGTTAAAGTATGATTTTTTACTGTTTTTTTGTTACAACTGCAATTTTCAAAATCACTAGACCAAAGATTTCAAAAAATGGAATTCAAAAAGCTGACACCAACAAAACAAAAAACAACAAACAACATTTGTGTTAATGGAAAAACAAAAAAGTGAAATAAAATAAAATTGTTGTACATCATGGAAAAAAATAAAAAAACTGATGTTGACCCAGAAATACTCGTAAAAGCAATTAATAGTTTTTTGTTGTGGTGTAAAAAACGCGTGTTATAGTGTAAAAAAAAACCTCAAACAAATGAAAACCATATTTCTTTTTTTGGAAATTTTTTACATTTTTGTATTGTTTATGTTTAGGAAAAAAAAACATAGGAATAAATACATTCAATTTTATAATTATCTACAACCCTCCATTTATGTATCCGAATCCACACACTTGTTGAAAAACGAAACAATTTCAATCCAATTCTATTCAATTGTAATTGAATTTGTGAAAAGAATTTCTAAACAGCAGTTTTTGTAAAGAAAAAAATTATTTAGTTAGAAGAAAAACTAACAACAATTTCCGTAGTATTTTGCTCAAGTATTGATCTCAGTCTGTCCATTAAAAGCAAACGGTCAATTGGTCAATATGCTTTTAAGTTGTCTACATGTTAATAAAATGAAATTAATGTAATTTATTTATGCTTTTTTATCCAGATTGCTTAACAATAGCATTTTGTAATATTATTAAAAAAATATTGTTGCGGCATATATTTTTAAACCCTTTTTAATGTCTTTCATTTAAATATTATTATTAGGGGCTTTAACTTGAGATAGATAGATAGATAGATAGATAGATAGATAGATAGATAGATAGATAGATAGATAGATAGATAGATAGATAGATAGATAGATAGATAGATAGATAGATAGATAGATAGATAGATAGATAGATAGATAGATAGATAGATAGATAGATAGATAGATAGATAGATAGATAGATAGATAGATAGATAGATAGATAGATAGATAGATAGATAGATAGATAGATAGATAGATAGATAGATAGATAGATAGATAGATAATGAAGTGCATACCCCTACTATTGATTTCTAAACTGTTGTTCCACACGTATAACAATAACTTCAATAGATTTATTTGAACTTGTTTGTATCTTATTAAGGGAAATAACTGACAACTAATAATTCTTTATTTACTTTATGTTAAAATGTAAAAAAAATGTTTAACTATTTTTATTTTACAACATTTTCTTTCAATAAAAGAACAAGTTTTTTTTCGTATTTCCTTTTTCCATATTTCTTAAGCTGCAAATTATGATTATTGTTTTTAGTTTTCTTTCTATTTTGTCTTATGGCGTTTAATCCACTTTTTGCGTTCTAATAACAATTTGCTTTCATTCCAATTTTGTTGTTTAGACCACACGATTCTTTTAATTCTTACGATCATTCTTCCATTGCACTGACTCATACATACAATCTACTTACACTTAGTCGTTGTATTTTGAAACTAATTGTGTGTAAAATTATCGCCATATTAGAGAAACGATTTGAAGAAAAAGAAAAAAAAACGTGTATAGAGTAAAATTGATTGGTTATAGTTTTCACTGCCAATAAAAGTGGTTTGATTACCCAGATAATCAAGAATAATTAGAAAAGAAATACTCTCATTCTTATAAATATTTTTTTTGCATTCGCACAAATATTTGTAATATTAAAAAATATTATATAAATTAATGATTATAAATAATGGGAATTGCAAACAGCCTAATTATCTTTTAAATAACTATAAAAATAATTTACCAAATTTTCTTAAAATATTCTTAAAACCTTAACACTTTAACAACTTTGATTGTATCTATAGTTTTGAAGTTATTTATTGTACTTTTTCAAGTTTTTTCTATCAACCTTTAATATTTCCTTATATTTATAAAGTTTTTGTAGCAAAACTCATAAATTCTTTAGTGAATAGTTTAATAATTTATTATCGCTTTTCCGTAAAGTTTCATTGCAATTTTGTTGTCTGTTTTATCTGAAGAAATAAATATTTCTCTTTTTGTTTTATAAAATATTATCTAAAGTGTTCATTTATTAAAAAAAAATAAAAAAATTATTCAACCAAGAAACCTACATTACTATTCTAAAATAGCAAGTTTTTATTAATAGTATTCGCATCTCACTAAAACCTACATTTACATACACTAAGGAAAAGTACTATTTTGCATTAAGGGTACCTTTTTGAAACAAACTTTATAAAGAACTTTTTGGAAATAACTTATTCTTAGAAATAAAGTAAAATCAATATTTTAAACTGAAACTTTTAACAATTTCATTGTCAATCTGTACTAAGTTTTGTAAAAACTTTATAAATTCTTAAAGAAATTAGATTATGTCGAAAACAAAGTTTAAAATAACTGTTAACACTTCTCAGTGCTTGATTTAATTGCCCATAACATAATAAATTTATTAACAACACAATTTAAAACAACTTCAATAAAAGTCTATTATGTATCTAAAAAACAAAGACAACACCAACCGACAATAAATCACAAATTTTGCAAAGATAATGTGCAATCATAGTTCTAAACTAAATTTCAAACATTAATACGGCTTTAAATGGTTAGTTTTTACAAAAACAAAAAACAATCAATGTTTCTTAACTGTAATTTCTAAAAAAAAGCACATAATTTACAAAATGCACGCAATGTGTAGAGAGCGGAATGCAGAAATGAATTATGAAATATGATTAAATAAATTAGAACTTTAACAAATAAAAATCATAAATATTGTAAAAGAAATGTTTTTAATATGTTGTAGATAAACATTAATTTCATTAAAAATTTGTTACATTTATCAATTTCGTATTTTTTAAGTTTTTTTTCTACTAAAATTGCATAAAATTAATTACTCTTTGCTACAAAACACACAGTATTTATGTTAAAGCCTGAAGGTATGCTTTAGTTTTATTTTGTAGCAACGAAGAGTTGCCACTATGTGTGATATGGTTAATATTAAACGTTTTATTTAAAAATAGTTACAACAAGTCGAATGAAGAAAAAAAGAAGAAATTAATATGTATTAGGGTTCTGTAGTTGAAACAAAAGGCGACTTTTTGCATTTAGTTAAATTTTTCGGCTTTTCGACTTTTTCATTTAATTAAAAGCTGTATTTTAGACTTTTAGTATTTTATAAATAGTCCACTTTTCGATTTTTTCAACATTTTTTGACTTTTCCGACTTTTATCGACGACTTTTAATTTTTTTAAATATTCTATAAATAACTCTACTACCAAAACAACTTATTTCTAACCAAACAATATTGTCTTCTGGAACATTTCAAATAAAGTACTTTTCGACTTTTTTCGACTATTTTTACTTTTCTTCGACTTTTTTCGATTTTTTACAACTCTTCGACATTTTCCGACTTTTTGACTTCTTTGGACTTTTTTCGAACTATTTCGACTTTTTCCGAATTTTTTCTACTTTTTCCGACTTTTATTTACAAAGTACACTTTTCTACTTTTTTCATAGACGATAGGCGAGTTATCGTCTTTTTTAAAATAAAATAGTCGACTTTTCGATTTTTTTCCGACTTTTTTTCATTTTTTACAACTTTCTGACTTTTCGACTATTTTTGACTTATTCCGACTTCTTTCGACTTTTTGATTTCCGACTTTTCGACTTTTATTTACAAAGTCGACTTTTCTACTTTTTTCATAGACGATATTCGAGTAATCAACTTTTTTTTAAATAACTTCGACTTTTTTCGACTTTTCTACTTTTTTTGGATTTTTTTACAACTTTTTGACTTTTTCCGACTTTTCGACTTTTATTAACAAAGTCGACTTTTCTACCTTTTTCATAGACGATAGTCGAGTTATCGACTCTTTTGAAATAAAATACTCGACTTTGATTTTTCGACTTTTTTCGACCAAAAGTCGAATGTTCGATTATTTGAAAGTCGATTTGTAGAACCCTAATATGTATGAGGAGAGTTTTTTTTTAAATTGTTATACATTTTGTAACTGTTATATAATATTACATGAAAATTTTACATAATTTGTAACTGTTATACAGTTTATAACTGTTATACAGATTATAACTGTTGTGAATTTTATAACTGTTACACAGATTATAACTGTTACACAGTTTATAACTGTTATACAGTTTACAACCGTTATACAGTTTTTTACTATTATACAGTTCGTAATTGTTATACAGATTATAACTTTTATGCATTTTATAACTGTAATACATTTAATAACTGTAATACAGTCTATAACTGTTATACATTTAATAACTGTTATACATTTAATAACTGTTATACATTTAATAACTGTTATACATTTTATAACTGTTATACAGTTTATAACTGTTATACAGTTTATTTAAATTTAAAATCCCTCGCCGTAATAATATTCACACACTTAAGTTAAAACTAATTTCAATATTATTCACATTTAACACACCTATAAAAACAGTGAAAAAAACACTTTATACTCTACACCACCAGGAACGTGTGTCATATATCCATGTTTATAATTGTCACACTCTGTATTAAATAAACCAAATACATCCTTCAATCTATCCTAGAAAATTTTTAAATCTATCCTAGAAAATTAAAAATTTCAATATTTAACAAATTTTTATAGAAATCTTTTGATACTGAACTATTTTTATTAACACAATTTTTTTTAATATTAAACAATATTATAGTAGAACGGAGACACATATAATGCCATATAAAACATAGTTATAGGTGATGTAGGGTATCATATATTGTCAAACTTATCAAATTATAATTAGTTTACTTATAAAATCCTTTCTCTTCTAACATTGCGTGTCAGTTCAATATTACATACATGCGTTGCCGAATACAATAACGATACAATGACAATAAACTAATACGCAGTTTTAAATATATACATAAATGTTTGAAATATAACAAAAATTATTAATTTCCCTAAATAGATAACAAATCTATTGAAAAAACTCATATTATTGTAAAAGAGGTGAAAAACCAATGAAAAGAAAATATATCAGTTTTTTTCACTTTCCCCATTCTAATTATAACAATTGATCCTGCCGGTGTTGTCCAAAATGAAATCAATCTGAAAGAAATCTGGCATCCCTTATTACACATGTAAATATCGCACTCTCGCATTTCCTTCCTTATGTGAAGCAAAATATAACAAACTACAAGTGAAAAATATAATAGTTTAAATATCATTGTTTGTTATTGTTTTTGTTGTTATCGTTATTTCTATATAAATATTATTGCTGTCATTTATATATTGTATCATGTCTCTATGAATGAATCTCTCACTCTCTCTATTTCTCTTCCTGTTTGTTACCCCTACTAACCTCAAAACAAGAAGAAATATTTAGATAACAACAATGACATGACATTTACAAATACGAGGTTTGTTTGCAAAACCAAAAATAAAACTTTAAATCAAAAAAACTTTTTCTTTCTATTTTATGCTTGGCAAACAACCTTCGTATATAGTTTTTTTTTAAGTGACTGTGTCTAGCTCATTATTTATTTATATTCAAAAACTATAGAGATGGTAGATTTCAGTTGTAGTAACCTGCATGTCTACGGGGGTAAAATGTAATGTAGAGTGTAAATATATAATTTCTTTTTTATTTTGTAATTCATATTTGTTTGCCTTGTTTTTATTTTTGTTGTAGTTGCAGAAAACATGAAATTGAAGTTTAATGAACTTTATAGTTTAATTTTGAAAAGTAGTTTAGTTTCAATAGAAAAAAAAAATCATATTAAATTGTTATAAATGGTGGAAATTATATGAAAAAGGATAAGAGTTATTTATTATTAAACTACAAATTGTTCAATATTGAAATAAATTTTATAGAAAATTTTCAATATTTTTTCAAAGAAAATTTTTAATATTTGAAATAATTTATAGAAATTTTAATATTTTATATAGAAAATTTTCATTATTCTAAAATATTTCATAGAAAATTTTAAATATTGAGAAATGTTTATTGAAAATTTTCAATATTGAAAATTTTTATAGAAAATTGAACATTTTCTATGAAATATTGTTTTATATATGAAAATATTGAAAATTTTCTATAAAAATTGTTCAACAATGAACATTTTCTATAATTTTCTATACAAATATTTCAATTTTCTATGAAAATGTTCAATTTTCTATAAAAATTTTCAATATTGAAAATTTTAAAAGAAAATATTCAAATTGATATTATTTTCATAAAAAAATTACTTTTCTAAAAAAAATTTCAATATTGAAAAATTTTAAAGAAAGTTTATAAAAAATTTAATATTGAACATTTTTTTAAAAATATGTTCCAAAGTTTGAAATCAAACTCTCTTAAAGATATTTATGACTTTTTTGAAAATGGCCTCTATACGTACAGAAATCAACAGTTCAAAAACCTTTAAAAGAAAACTTAATAAGGGCATTATGCCGTGATAACTACAAAATTATATATTTTTAAGATAAGAATATGATAATGAAAAACTCTATAATAAAAACTACTGATGTCAATGCCAAATGATTAGATACAATTTTAAATTTTAAACGATAAGATACTTTTTAATATATTTTTTAACAAAAATATAACAAAAAGGGCCTTTAATTAAATTTTCATATTGTTGTTTTTTTCTTGTAGATTTTCCCGAAAAAAATACATTCCAATAAAACTGACATTTACCACCGATAATATGGTCAACATGTATTCAATGGTGTTTTGAAATGCATACTAAACGCTAAATTAAGAACATGGAATGCCCACAAATTTCCAGGCCACCAACTAAAACAACAAAAAGATAACGATATAATTAGTGAAAAATTAAATCAGCTTAAGAGGAACCAAAACCGAAGACATTGAATAATATTTGTGTAAAAATAAAAACCAACAAACAATTTTGCCACTAATTGTAGGAGCAGATTTGAAAATTTATAAATTAAAAAGGGAAATTTTGAAAACTTTAATGTTTTCTTAAGAAAACACTTTAATTTTCTTTACGATTTAAAGTTTTTTTTTTTTAACAAAATGTTGCTGTTTAAAACACGAGTCAAAGCCCTTAGCTCGGGATGGTGGTTAGCCATTTTAATTATATGCTTTTCCATAAACAACAGTCAAACTGCTGTTATAAAGAAACGTGAAGCAGCCAACGAATCTGGCAACTTTGTTTTAGACACAACAGCAGCACAACCCACCATTTTAACGGCTTTAAACAATGCAAGTGAAGTTGTCAGCACTACTAAACTGCAATCAGTGGAGGGCATGAATTTTGCTTCCAAAGAAACTTCCAAGGAATTAACCAACAATGAAATTTTAATAAATGAAGCCAAGAAACTCCTGGAGGAGGAAGATAAAATAATTAATTTAAATAATCAAGAAGAAATGAAAGAAAAAGAAAAAACTGAAGAAAGCGTTAAAGATGTTGAAGAAGAAAATGTTTTAATGAAAAATCATACAGAAACACATGATAATCTACAAGATATTAAAGAAATTATAAAACAATTGGAAACTAAAGAACAAAATTTGGAAGAGGCCACCAAAACCTCCACAGAATTTAGCAGTAATGATATTAAAATAGATAAAATACCCAAGTTAAAAGAGCAAACTTTACAGCAAGAGGAAGATGCTAAGGATCAAGGGGAAATAGAAGCAAAATCCTATGAAAATAGTTTAAAATTTGAACATGAAAAACCTCAACCGCCTAGCAGAATCTTAACGGAGTTGAGAACTGAATCAACCACTAAAAAGTCCAAAATTTTAGAATCCCATGGGGAGAATAGTATAGAAAATAGCAGAGAATTAAATAAAAATGTTTTAGTAGAGGAATTTAAGGATAAATCTGCTGTAATAGATAATAACAATAATGAGTCACAGCTTAAAGTTAAACTAATGCCCTTGGAAACTTCCAACATCTCTAACACCCAGGAAGCTGTTAAGGAAATTGTAACATCTAATAGTTTAGATAATAGCAAAAACCAGGAGGACAGCAAAAGCTTAGAATCTGTGGAAACGACAACTGTTAAAATGTTTATAGAAACTTCCGCTTCAGTAGCTGAGGTTACGGAAAGTTGGGAGGTTTTAGAAAAGACCACTTTAACACCCTTTATTGGAGAAGAAAAGCCAAAGGAACAGCTAACAAATACTATACAAGATGGCATAGATCGGGAGGTGTTAGTAAAAACAAATGAATTGCCACAAATAAACACAACCAACACGGAAAACACCACTTCAGAGACGTTGAAAAATGAACCAGATTTATTAATATTTGAGGGTGATAAAAAGGAATATGCTAGATCTATGTTTAAAGAAGAGGAAGAAGAAGAAACTACTACCTCTAACTTACAGGAAAATAAAGAAGATTTTGTAGCTATAACCACCTTTAGACCAACAATTAATCTTCATAAAGAACAAGAAGTTGGTGAAGCTAATGTAAAACAGCAAACAGAGAATGTATCTGTAAATCTTAAAGGAAAGACAGCCAAATTTATAAATGATAATTCCACAAATGCCCAACAGTTAAATTTACCCAACAATGCTGAGGTATGGTCTTTGGCAGCCATGAAATCCCTACCCAAAGCCAATGTTTCCCTGGAAACAGCGCCGGCGCATAATCACAGCCAGGAGTTCAAGGAAAATCTACTACAGCTACACAACTCCTCATTAACAATGAGTAGTAATAGTGAAAAGAATTTGCTAGACTGGTCACAAATAATGATGGATAAGGAATTGTCAACAACGACCAGGAATGAGGAAAAGGAAATGGAAAAAGAAAGAGAAGAAAATCATTTAGATACTGATGAAAGGATAAAGCAAAGTATTACAACAACCTCTAAACCTTTTGAAGAAACTACAACTCAGTTAAAACTACAGGTTAGAGTAGAAGAAGAAGAGGTTACCTTGGCACCAGAAACAATCTCCGTAACTACTTTAGAAACAATCTTATCTCAGGCGAATGATAAAAACAACAATGAAACTGATAAAAACCATGAAATAGATAAGAAAATTGAAGAAAATATGAATAATCATTTGGAAATGCTAACGGAAACTCTAGACGTGACCACAAAAACAACAACAACTGCTAATAATAATTCTGCATTAGTGGACAACTACCCCATGAATGCAACGATGAACATTGAACCAAATTTAAACGAAATAAACTTGACTTTAAAACAAAAAGACTTAAATACTAATGATGATAGTACGACAGCAGCTGGAAATATAAAAAACTTAGACATGGAGACGACGACAGCCGAGACGTTGGCGTCAACGACTGAAGCAACAGCTGTTGTTGCTGATATCACCACAACAGTTGAGCAAATTTCCAGTGAGACAACAACAGTTAGTACGCTAGAGACTAGCAAACAAAACGCATCGTTAAATAACGACGCAATTCAAAAAATCACAGAAACAACAATAACAACAAATAACAATAATAATTATAATAACGTAAATTTAAATGAAACAAATTCTACCACACAAACAACAACAGTGACGGTGTCAACCGCTTTACACGAGGAATTAGAAAATAACGAGAATGTTACAGCTAAAAATCAATATATAAATATTGAAACAACAACAACAACAACCGTTTTACCTATTACCACATTTAGGCCAAATATTTTGGCAATAACCTCCTCTACTACTACCTCTACGAAAGCTCCTAATTTTGAACAGGAAGTTGACCAAAATGGCAACGAAATTCAAACAAATTTAACGACCAACAACGAGCCGCAACAAAAACAATCAATAACAACAACAACTACAAAAGTTGAATTAGACGACAATAATTCTACGAAAACAATTGAAACGCATTTAGCGGAAAGCAGAGAATTTGAAACGACGACCATATTAGCAGCTAAATCAACAGAAACAGAAAATACTCTTAAGTCTTCTATAGAAACAACAACGTCATCCTCTAAAGACGTAAACAATCTAGAGACAACAACCCCTAAACTAGAGGATGAAACCACAATTGGGTCATCAGCACCTGTCGCCACAAACGAAGAATTAGAGAGAAAGGAAATTGAAACTGAGACAGCAACAACAACAACAGAAACAACAAGTACTACAGAGACCAACAAAACACCTGTTGTTGTTCTTGAAACAAAGCCTAGTGAGAACTTGGCATCCACTACAACAACGGCAACTACTATTAGCAGCACAGAAGAAAACATAATTGCAACTACAACTGCAAAGCAAGAAAAAGAAGTTTTAACTTCTCAAGAAAAAGATGCAAATATAGAGACAACAACAAACAGCAGCAACATGACAACAACATCAACTATATTTTCAACAACTACCACAACAATGCCAGTAACAGCAGCCAAAGATGAAGAGACCTATATAAGTTTATTAGATGATACAACAACACAATCTTACTCTCCCACAACAATCTCAACAGCAACAACGACGACAACATCTCCGACACCAACACCACTAGCATCTTCAACAACCACAACGACGACGACGACAACAACCTCAACATTGCCTTCGGCTATAACAACGAAAGTAGAAGAGATTTACAATGTGATACACAGTACCACAACTGAGTTAATACAAACAACAACACAACAATTATTAACGGAAACTGAAGAAGAATCATCAACATCATCCTCCACCACTACCACCACATATGATTCTTCCAGCACCTTGTATTTCACAGAAATGATACCCGATACCACCACACCCTCTACGAAAATTATAGAAACCGCTGATATTGGCAAATCCCTACCCACACTCACTTCCATTATGGGTGGCAATAGTGGTAATATGTATCCTAAAAATTCCGAAGCTTCCGGAGAAACTGATGTTAATGTCATCATTGCCATAACAGTAAGTGTTATAGGTGTTATTGCGCTCATTTTGCTGGTGGGATTCCTTTATCTAATGCGTAAACGTCAAAAGCAAAATTCCTATCCCAATCGTTGTCGTCCCGTTAGCATGGATGAATTTACCATAGACAACGCCTCGATAGGTGGTAGTATGCGTAAGAGTAGTGCTTTACGCTCCTCAAAACGTACTTATGGCAATTTAGCATTCGATGATCCCTCGCTGCGTCATAATCCCATGGGTGTACATGAATTGGCGAAATTTGCTCAGGAGAAATTACGTATATTTGAAGAATTCCGTGATGTACCGCAAATAACTTCGAGATTGGATGAAGTACCGCCGGGTTGTGAGGATAAGAATAGGTAAGTTTAAAGCGATTCTTTAGTTATTATTAAACTGTCCTTTATCACAGAATTAATTTCGGTTAAACGATAACCAGAGATGAAGCTAACGGGGCTTAATATTTAAATATTCCACAAAATTTTCTCTAGAATTTTGTAAGCGACTTATATTTAAACAAGTGTTTCCAAAAAGAAATCAATTACTTTAAATGAACTGAACTTTAGAAACATTCCAAAGAAAATGTTTACCTTTCACTTACAATATAGGAGTTGAATAACATTGAAATTGTGATGTGAATAAAAGATTTCTGGGAATTTCTCCAACTGATTCGTTTAAAAAAAAAGAACAGTTGTTATACCCTACACCATTATAGTGGGGGAGGGTATTATACGTTTGTGCTGATGTTTGTAACATACAAAAATATTGATCCAATACCTACCTTCAAGTATACCGATCGATTCAGAATCATTTTTTTAGTCTATTAAGACATGTCCGTCCGTCTGTCCGGCTGGCTGGCTGTCCATGTAAACCTTGTGCGCAAGGTACATTCCGCAATGTTCAAGATAATGGACCAAGCATGTTTTTTGGCACAGGGACGAAGCCTATAGAAAATGGTTGAAATCGGTCCATTATTTCACCTAGCCCCCATACAACCGTACCTCCCGATTTGAACTTTTTATGACATAATTACGTTAAATATTTTATTATCTCTCTAAAAATTGGCACAAATAAGTTTTACATAAGTATAAATGACACTGAAGATTTTCGTAAGGATCGGCCCTTATGTCTTAAACGTCTAAAATTGACTTGTTACCATTTGTATCGCAATGAAACTCAACAAAACTAACTGTTATTTAAAAATATATCCTTTTCCCAAATTTACCGAGGATCGGCCCATATTTGACCTTTTTTTTAACAATAAATTGCTTAAATATTTTAGAATAATATTCAACATAAAAGTTTCTTTATAAAAAGTAAAAATTTTAAAAATATACTCATGGTGTAGGGTATTATATGGTCGGCCATGTCCGACTTTACTTTCCTACTTGTTTTATTAATTACATTAATTAAATATAGAATATCATCGAATAACTTCAAATGTTCGAAAGTATTACTTTACCGTTTTCCGTGTTTTACTCATCAATTCTATCGGATCTAAGTATTAAATTTCGAAAATTTGAACTTGATCACCTGATCTCAGAGCTGCTTATTCTCAGCTCTTAATATGGTCTCAATGACATTCAAATTTAATTCCACGAACGAACATTTAATTTAAACTCTGTTGTTGTTTTCCCCAATATTACTTTACAAGACAATGGATTTTTGACTCTAAACCTCAAAACCTATTTTTCTCTACTTTCTAGAGCCATTATTTCCCGAAAGTGCTCGAAAGAATATAACCGGGGTTTGCATTTATCACCAAAAGTAAATATAATAAAATTCGTCTAATTATGCGCCATTATTTCTTGTCAAAACATTTGAGAATCAAAAAATCTTCTTTTTTAACATTTTCGCGAATATTCCCTGAACAAATATTTGAAGGGTTGTTATATTCTTTAGATTTTGCGCCATTTTTTTTAACAAAACATAAGTGAATCAATCTTTTTTAAGAAAAAACTAACATCATTAGTAACAAACACTCTTGAATATTTTCACGATCATTTTTCGAAGAAATATTCAAAGAATAAAAACTCTTTTTCTATGGGAGTATTCGAGAACAATTCATAAACAGCTAGTGTGACAGTTATTCTCGTAAGAAGCTTAAAAATGTATCAGTCTCTATTTTTAGCGATTCTTTCACAAAAATTTCTATAAGAAATAATAATAAAGCTTATGTTGTTCTCGAATCGAAATGGAACTAGAGTGAATCATCTGACATTTACCTCACTTTTTTAAATTGAAATTAAATAACAGCAACAAAACCAACTTTATGCCCTAATAAATTTTATTAAAACACAAATTCAAATAAAATTCTTTCTCACAAAATTTTACGATTACTAATCTTTTCATCTCTCTTTCACTTTTCTTCAACAGATATGCGAATGTATTGCCGCTTCCTGAAACTCGTGTCATATTGCAGCGTCTTAACGATGATGAAAAAACGGAATATATCAACGCCAATTATGTCACAGTAAGTTTAATAATATTTTATAATTTAACAATGAAAAAAAAACAACTAAACACCCCCTCAATAAGTTAAACAAATTAAATATAAAACAAATGTGATTAAAGAGTAAAACTTAAATTTCAACAATGTACTAGTTTATGCTTTGTGAATCTTGGAAAGAAAGACAAAAGTGTAATTACTCGGATCATGTAATCAAATAACATAAATCATGATTAAGCATGGTGAATAATGATGATCAGCGACATCATCACTATGATAGTAGAGGAGAAGAAGGAAGGCTTATTTAAATACACTACTTTGATAGTTAGAAGATAAAAGTAATAAAGAAAAACAATACAAAAAAAGTAAACATAAAATGTAAACAAAGTTGCTAGTGTAGTGTTATACATTGCTAAGTTATGGTTTGTGCGTTTGGCTTTTGCTACAAATATGCATTCGTTCGTGTTATTGTATTCAAACTTAACCTTTTTAATTCATTTGAATATATAATATTTTTTTGCTTTCTTACTTTATTTTTCTATTTTTATTATTGTAATAATAAATTTGTGGTTAAAGTGCGAGTCTAGATTTAGAAATATAAATTATATGCATAAAGCGTATGTATGCAATATTTGAGTGTATGTGAGTGTGTAATTATCAAGAGCAACTAGCAACTTTCAAATATTTATTTTTACACAATAACAATTTAATTTTGAATACTATAAATAAAAAACAATAAACACTTTAATAGTGTTTATTTTGCATGTCCGTCCGTCCGTTTGTCTTTCTTTCTTTCTGTCTGTCTATCTGTCTGCCTAACTTGTTGTGTTTGTCTCTATTTTCTAAACCAGATAAGAATTATTTTTTTAAAATTGAAAATCGAATTGAGACGAGCAATTTTTTATTTTATTTTTCTCTTTTCTCTTTTGTTTGTTTAATTATTTATTATGAATCATTTAGTAAAATTGTCTGTCGTCGTCAGGTTTTTATTATTTGTTTGTATTTATGCAGCTCTCATTGTCATTTGACTCTAATACTGTTGGAGTAAAAACTTTTTGTTTATTTTTGTTTCAATGTTCTGAGATGAATTGTTTAAAAGTTTGCGTTTTGTTTAACATATTTTAATTCATTTAATGGGTGCAGTTACTTTTATTTTCAATTTTTTTATATGAGTCTCATTTTGATTTTATATGGTCAAAATTTATAAAGGAATAGGTATGTATAATATCTGGTTTATACGAGGGTCATTCTTAGTAATTTTGAGACATATAATAGAATAATATTAACAATATTTTATTAAAATTTTCTCGAATATTCCTCGAAAAAAAAATATTTGAAGGAATATTCTTAAAACAATCTCGGATTTATTCAATTCTATTTTTCGCGAATATTTCCAAAAAACAATTCGTAGTCTGTAGTTTTTATGTCTAACATTAATTGTTTAACTCTTTTGAATTTTTCGCGAACATTCCTAGAAAATACATTAAAACTTTAGACTTAAATGAATCCCACATTTGTAACTCTTTTTTAGGTTTTACTAAAACCAAACGAGTTCTTAACTTTTATTTTGTATTGAGAAGTAGTTAAAATTTAAGAAGTTCAATTCTATCGGAATATTCGAGAGTAGTTCTTAAGCAGCATTTGTAATTGTCTTATTGTCGTTTTCTGTTGTTTTGTATGGCAACACTGCGATGTTTAATCGTGTACTCAAAAAAATCAAAAGGGATTAACATCTAGGGTTCTATAAATCGACTTTCGAATAATCGAACAATCGACTTTTTGTCGAAAAAAGTCGAAGTCGACTATTTTGTTCCAAAAAAGTCGATAACTCGACTATCGTCTGTGAAAAAAGTCGAAAAGTCGACTTTGTTAATAAAAGTCGATAAGTCGAAAAAGGTCGATAAGTCGAAAAAAGTCGAAAAGTCAAAAAAAGTCGGAAAAACTCGAAAACTCGAAAATTGTAGAAACAAGTCAAAAATAGTTGAAAATTTTAAAAAAGTAGAAAAAAGTCAAAAACTCTAAAATAGTCGGAAAAACTCGAAAAAAAATTAAAAAATAGTCGGAAAAATGTCGAAAAAATCGAAAAGTCCAAAAAGCAGAAAATTCAAAAAAAGTCGAAAATTCGAAAAAAGTCGGAAAAAGTCGAAAACTCGAAAATTGGAGAAACAAGTCAAAAATAGTCGGAAAAAGTCGAAAAAATAGGAAAGTCGGAAAAAGTCAAAAAAAAGTCGACTCTTTATAAAATACTTATAGTCTAAAAGTCGACTTTTAACTAAATGAAAAAAGTCGACTTTTAACTAAATGAAAAAAGTCGAAAAGTCAACTTTTAACTAAATGAAAAAAGTCGAAAAGTCGACTTTTCGTTTCAACTATAGAACCCTATTAACATCAGAATCAATTAATTTTTAGATTAATTTAATACTCGCCCTTAATCGTTTTGCCGCTTTAAATAGTTGCTAATGTTTACAAATATGTAAATCTTTAATAAAACATTCGCGAATATTCGTCGATAAAGCATTTTAAATATGAAATTAATTCTGAAGCATAAGATGGTTTTTAATTTTAGTCGTCTCTCCTGTTTTTTTATCAGCAAAATCTTTATTTTAATGAGATCTTCCGAGCAAAAATTTTAACCAACCTTCGTATTTTGTTTAACACAAACTTTTTATGAAAACACATAATAAATTTTTTTAAAAAACAGGTATTTTTATAATGTTTATTAATCATCAAATATATATTATTAATTATTTTAACCATATTAAGATTAAAAGAATAAAATTTACGCAATTGAAACCCACCTAAACGAATAAACTTCTATTAAAACTTAATAACAAGAAGATTATATTACTTCATCAAACAAACAAACAAAAAAATAATAAAATCTAATACAAATTTTCAATTATTTTCTACAGGGTCCCAAAGATGCTCCCAACTATTACATAGCCTGCCAAGCTCCCCTAGAATCGACTGTTGAAGATTTCTGGCGTATGATTTGGGAACAACAATCACGTGTTATCATCCAAGCCACCGATCTTATAGAGAATGGTGTTGAAAAATGTGCTGAATATCTACCGCCCTCGGTTACACTAGATAATCATTCCAGTTTTGGTGACTTTCAAATAACTTTGCAAAATCGTGAGGTTAAAGATAAATATGCCATTTCGACAATACTTCTGAAAAATGTTAATGAAAATGCCAGTCGAGAGCTTACGCATTATTGGTATAAATGGCCTGAAGTGGGCGTGCCGGCAGAAGAAGCTCCCATTATTGCTATGCTTTTGGAAGCGAGATCATCTCTTATTAGTTATGCCATTGAACAGGCCAATGAGGATAAGGAGAAATCTTCTATGGCTACCCTTAAATCAGCAGAAGAGGGTACGGTATCTAATAATGGTTCAACTATGTCTCCCAATTCGAATGGTAGTAGTGCTAATGGTAGTACGGGTGAAATTAATGGTAATATATCGATGGTGCCTATTAAAAAGACTGCAAGAAATCAGGGGTAAGTTCAAAACTTATTACATATATTTAATTCGTATTTAAGTTTTAATTTATATTGGTGGAGCAGGGCTATGGTGGGACTTTATAAAAAAACGAACATTTCTCCACAAAATATACCCACAGATCTAGTCTATAGTCGAGTCTATAGTCTAGTCTATAGTCTAGTCTATAGTCTAGTCTATAGTCTAGTCTATAGTCTAGTCTATAGTATAGTCTATAGTATAGTCTATAGTATAGTCTATAGTATACTTAGTCTATAGTATAGTCTATAGTATAGTCTATAGTCTAGTCTATAGTATAGTCTATAGTCTAGTCTATAGTATAGTCTATAGTCTAGTCTATAGTCTAGTCTATAGTCTAGTCTATAGTCTAGTCTATAGTATAGTCAATAGTATAGTCTATAGTATAGTCTATAGTATAGTCTATAGTATAGTCTATAGTATACTTAGTCTATAGTATAGTCTATAGTCTAGTCTATAGTATAGTCTATAGTCTAGTCTATAGTATAGTCTATAGTCTAGTCTATAGTATAGTCTATAGGTCTAGTCTATAGTCTAGTCTATAGTATAGTCTATAGTATAGTCTATAGTCTAGTCTATAGTATAGTCTAGTATATAATGTAGTCTATAGTCTAGTCTATAGTATAGTCTAGTCTATAGGCTAGCCTATAATCTAGTCTATTGTTCAGTCTATACAGTATAGTCTATTATCTAGTATATTGTCAATTCTATAGCCCAGTCTTTAGTCTTTTCTATAGTCTAGCCTATAGTTAAGTCTATAGTCTAGTCTATAATAGATGCTTTATAAGAAACCTAAATGTGACAGTATTTTTTAAGGCAAGAAATGGCAACGCTGTACTATTGGCAATACTTGTCATACTCTGGCAATACTAAAACTAACGGTATTTTTATTTTTTTAACAGTGATGCCAATTAGCGTTTGTATACTAAGAAGTACTGTAGCAAGTTAATAAGTTTACATTTTAAGAAATATTTATATAAGACTAATTTAAAGTTTTTTCTCTCATATTTCCTGTCTTTGTCCTAGTGTTTGTTTCAACTTTTTCCTATCTTAAACTTTTCTTATTCTATAACAAAAGCTTCTCTTTGTTTGTGTTTTATGTTTCAAATATTTGTTTTTCTATATATTTTTAGTCCCTTAACTATTCACTGCTCTCCAGGTACTGGACGTACAGGTACAATAATTGCCTGTGACATAGCAATAAGAAGTTTAGAAACGCCCAAACGTACAGTAGACATACCACAAATAGTCTATTATGTAAGGAGGGGACGGGCCAGTGCGGTACTAACCAAGGAACAATACGAATTTATATATAAAGTTGCCAATATGTATGCAGCTAAAATAACAAATCCCACAAACTATAATTAAATGGAAAAAAATCCGTTATACTTTAAAACAAGTGCCTTGTTTTAGCAAAAAAAAAAAAATGTAAACAAGTTAAAGTAACAAATTGAATTATATAAAACACTCATTACAAGTAACCCATTTTAGTCATTATAATTATTATTATTTTATTAATTAATAAATATTATTTAAATTTAATAATATGTTATTAATATAATTTTGTTTCTTAACAAAATACAAAAACACAGTAAGCAGCTTTATGAACTAAAATTCATTAATAATTATTTATTTATCTATGTATTATTCTTTTTGTTTTTTTTTTATAATTTGCTTTAAAAAAGAAAATGTTGCTTTTTTCTAGTAGCATTTGGCAAAAATTTTTTGTTATGTATTAAATTCCTCTTTTTTGTGATATTATAATTATTAAATTAATAAAGAAAAAACCTAAAAATGAAACTTTAATTTCTTGTACATTTATTGTAAACTATTATATATTCCATTATTATTTAAGTATTAAATAAATAAATTAATGGTTTTTGTAAATATCAATTTTATGTATAAATAATTTAGTAAATATTGTTTATATTTTTAATTTAGAAAACAAAAAATAAAATAAAACATTTAAGGCATTCACTTTACCAGGTAAATTACTAAAATTATATGTTTAAATTACAAGTATACTGTCAGTGTTTAAAACCTTTCAAAGTATATATTTTTTAATTTTGTTTATAATTATTTAGTAAATTTATGTAAAAAAAATGTGAATCTCGAAAAAATATTAGTAACATTGTATACTTTGTATGAAACAAGTAAAAAATAATAGAAATTTAATTTGTATTATAAACGAAAATATGTATTTTAAATAAAACAAAATATATTATACATACTTATATAACGAAATAATAATGAAGATTTATTTCATTTATTTTTCTATAAAGGTAAAATTAAACCTAAATTTACGGTTCTTAAGCCGAAGGTCCACACTACGCGTCTTTGCGTCAAAGCATTACTCGCTTTTTATACCTACATCAAGTTACATGCTACGATTTTAAAGTGAAACTTTTTTTGTTTAATTGAAAAAAAAAAACTTCGCATTTTTCTACAGCTTTTATTTATTTTTTTTCATCACTAAACTCATTGCATTAAATAAAGAATATAAAATGTCAATATCAGGTGACATGTTCGTGCGCCGCTTGTGACGCTTATAAAAGTAGATCTACTTTAAGCATTTTACTTGTCAAGGCATTCTACGCCTTTAACTTTTAGTATATAAATACATTGATTCTACTTTTTTGACAGACGCATAGAATGCGAGAAAGCGTTGTACTCAAAATAAAGTTTTGTATTTCATTGTTTAACTATTTCACACCATTGACAGCACTTGTCATTGTCTGGCATCACTAAAACTAACGGTAATTTGCTGTTTGATTTCTATAGTAAAAAACAGTGTTAACAATTAGCGTTAATTAAGAGGAAAAAAGTTGGTCCCTATCAGAGCAATTTATTTTTATTCAATAAACAAATTGTTTAACAGTGAAACCTATAATTTGTTATGTTAGTTAACAATGTTTATAAAAATATTATAAAAAATTATATAGCGGACTTTTTGCCTTTCTTTGTTTAATGTTTCGGCAGATTTTGTTTTTGGTAGTAGGTGTCCAAATCAGCAATAAAATCTATTTTGAATTTTTGAATATCCCCAGATATTAAAATCTCCAAAAAAAAAAAAAAATAAAATAAATAAAACGAATTTAAATTTTAAATAATTTAAAACATATTAATTAAAAAAGCCTAGAAGTATACCCTAATAAAACGAAATAAATCTAATTGTTTATAAAAACTATAATTTATTGCATTAACAGGTAAGTTATGGGACACTTGTTATTTTTTTTAATATCAAGGCTATAAAAAATATTTTTAAGTACATTTTTTTTATAAAAAATAGAACATACACATATATATATATACACTTAGTTACTAATCAATAACTGACCGAAAAGATAACGAAAAACCTCATGGCATTTAATAATCTTATAAAAAAATAACTTGTATATAAAGATAATTAAAAAAAACTTTAATAAAAAATGAGTAGTCAATATGCATAACACCAATACAAAAATAACATTTTAAAAATCGATATAGAAAAAATATGCTTAAGTAAAAGCAAGATAAGATTTTAAATAAAAAAACCTAAAAAAACGTTCTTAGCAGTTGGTATATAAAAAAATGTCGATTTTTTAGTAACGAGTCATTTTTTCTAACTATTACGTGTAATTTCTACGTAAAAGTGATGTAATAAATATTTTGTCGTTTTATGGAATTATTTGTCAGGTTATTTTATTATAACACTTGAAAAGTTTTCAATTTGATAAGATTATAAAGTCTTCATACAAGTTATTGTTTTTTTCTTCTTTAAGTACTAAGTTCATAAATTTTGTTTTTTTTTTTATATAATCATAGTATATAAATGAGGTCATCAATAGTTAAAAAAAATACATATATAAACTTATTTGTATTTTTTGGATTAAAAAGTTCGAAAAGAAATTTAAAGGAAATGTGACAATATAAAAATATATTTTTTATACTTAAATTTTATTTAAATTTAGTTATAATTTTCTATTTTTAACTTAATTATTTTACATTTTGATTTATTTTTATTTTTTAATTTAAATTATATATAACATAGGATTTCTGTAGATTTTTAGAGATTTCATGCTGTTTTTCTATGTGCAATAGTTAGCAACACTTATTTATTGTTTACCATAAAGTAACGGTGTTTTTTTTAAGAAAATCTGGCTTTTATACTTTCTGTCTGTCTCTTTTTCACTCGCACTGCTGTAATGATGTAAACAAAACAAAATAAACAACTGCTGAACGTTGTTGTTGTCGTTGTTTTCTTAGTGGCATCTTAAAACAACATGTGTGGGTGGGTGTCATAAAAAATTTATAAATTTAAATAATAGTGCTATTAAAAATAGTTTAAATAAAGAAAAAATGTGTATAAAAGTAATAAAAATTGATAAGTTTTAGTTTAATTGGCAAAATGTATAAAGAAATTAAAAGTTAACGAGTTACAATTATACTTAGGAAAGGAGATTCACAAAATTGTGGCGGCAAGGTAAGCTTATTCCTTTTGTTGTTTTATCATAAAATAGATCTCCCTAAAATTATCAGAAAAATAGGAATTTTGTTAATCTTATTTCTCAGAAGAATTTACACTTGCTGAGTTCTATCCTGTAGAGGTTTGTTGGTTCATGAAGTAGTGTTCCTTGATGTAGCTTACCTAGTTGTTCAGATTAGGACAGGAATGGTATGTTCATTTTCATTTAGTAATTTAGAACTTTTTAACAGTGGCAGGTAGTTCTTAAAGTGTTGTACAACAAAAATCTGCAACAACCATAAGGAATTGATTTTGTTATACAGCGTGGTACCTATTTGCAAACTCAAACTTATAGTTTCTGTTGCATTTTTGTTGAAGACAATTTTCTGAAGAACCAAGTTATCCATGGCCTTAAAATAATTAAAAATTTTAATAATATATGAGATATACTTTCGAGAGGTTTCAAGCAAAATCGATTTATGAACATACTTTGGACGTTATATCGAAAAAGAGACAATGTGGATATGAAATGAAAGATATTTGAAAGGCCTTTCGTTTGATATATGCATTATATCAAACGAAACTAATAATAAAAGTTTTAAAATTTCAGATTTTACTTCGTCCGACAAGTGAATAGTTTAACCAATCCTTAAATTTGTCAAAGCCTCATTAGTTTTCTAATATAAGAACATAATAATATAAAATTTAAAGAAATATATGGAAACTTAAGTTAAGTGGTTTAAAATTTTGAAAACAATTAGTTTCATTTTTTTAATTTTACAATACTTAAAGAAAATTTGTATTATAAACCGAAAGTATTTAGAAAGATCGTACTGAATTCGAAAGTTTAGTTAAACATCTACCTGATTTACAAAAGATTTACTTTAAATGTTAACAAGTTTTTCCTACAAATCAGAAAAACTGACCTAAAGTGTAAGGACTTTGATTATTACCGGGATCTAATAAACAACATAGCATCGTCCAGGATAATTATATAATTACATAATCTAAATTCTATTCTCCAACAACTGTTTAGGATCAAGTCAAATAAATGCTGAAACAACTAATAAAAATATTTCACACCCGAATAAATAATTCCCGCGAATACTGTTGGCATTCAAACATCAATATCTTCTAAACAACTTTAACAAACCGACAAATAAAACACCCACCACCCCCTGCCCCATTACAAAATCACATGGCTTGTCTCACACACAAGTGTTCCCCATACATTGCTCCCACTGATAGGTTTTTTTTTATTGCAAACACTTTCGAAAAAAAGAGAACACTGTAAGATAACATTTGAGAAAAAAGTTAATTTAAATACAATATTGTATTTCAAACAAATAACACTCAAAAACACACTTTTTCTGTTGTACTCTCTAGGAATTTTTGTTTGATGATTGTTGATGCATGTTGAAAGTAGAATAGAAGAATCTCACAAATAGCAAATTTATTTTATTTGATAAAAGACATGTGAGGAGCCCCCTACTCTACTCGCCCTGTAACATCAATGTTTAAAGTTTATTTTCAAACAAATTCAAATCACACACTTGCACAAGTTTTATATTTGTTATTAAATAAATAAAATTTAACTCCTTTTTTTAGTTAATTACATTTTTCATATATTTTTTTACTAAATTTTAATAATTATTTTTTTTATTTAAAAAAAATTTTTGTAACAAATTTTTAAATAAAACGTTATTAATAAATGGTTGTACACTCTTTGTGGTTCGATTACCTAATGATGACAAATCATTTTACTGATATTGCTTTTATATGTTAACCGTTATCTATATTTTTTTATATTCCCTGATATCGTCAATGTTCTATATCGTTTGGTTCTCCGATGATTTGTTTGTTTGTTTGTGTTGAAATACAAAGATATGTAGGTTTATTAAACTGTTACTTATGGCTTTCTATGTCGAGTATTTACACCGAACGAACGGTGGTTGCGTATTGCATTTATTCCTTTTCCTTCGATTTCGTCGTTTTTATTTATTTATTCGTATTTATTATCAATTGATAAAAATCGACATTGTTTCTTTTTATTTTTATAAATATTTTTGACACTTTTATTTACGAAACGTGAAAGAAATCATAACTTTACGGTTATTTGTTTTTCTTGTTTAATCTACTGACCAATAGATAAAAATTGTCTTGGTTTCTCGTTTTGCTGTCGCTGTTGTTGTTGCTGTTGTTTAAAAGTTTCGTTAAAGGGTTTTAGAAAAAAGTCGGAAAAAAACACGACTACTACTATCTAACTTACTGTCTTCGTATTTACACGAGATAAATAGTAGATCAAGGGTTGAAGAGATTTTCAGGTACTTTTGCTGATATTTAGAAATTTAGGATTTATTTTAAATAAATATTTTATCACCACTTACACCTCTTGATCATAGTAGATCGGTAGATCTTAATATTCTATAGCCAGACACTTTAATGTTAATATTGTCATGAAGGAATTTATAAGTAAAATATACTTCCGAACTTCAATATTAAGATCGAGATTTTTCCTTATAAATAAAATTATCGTCCAGTGATCATATAAATTTAATTTTAAAGCAACTATACAATTTTTTATAAAAATCTAAAAAAATTGAATGATCGTTACTTTGTCCTTAATAAAAGGATTGTTTGATGAGTGATCTTTCCACTCTATAAATAATATTCGAATTTTTTTGATCAAATTTTATTAGGTGAAGATGTAAAGGCATGAAAAAGAGAATTTGTTTTAAAATATTGATGCATCCGACAATCTGTAACCTTTGAAAGCAATGCATGAAATTTTTATAAAAGGATCTATGGGATCCTCAACAACGTCAATAGTCTGTAACCATGTGGTCAAAGATTCGCTTTCTTTTTTATCTATCTATCTATCTATCTATCTATCTATCTATCTATCTATCTATCTATCTATCTATCTATCTATCTATCTATCTATCTATCTATCTATCCATCTATCTATCTATCTATCTACCTATCTATCTATCTATCTATCTATCTATCTATCTATCTATCTATCTATCTATCTATCTATCTATCTATCTATCTATCTATCTATCTACTTATCTATCTATCTACCTATCTATCTATCTATCTATCTATCTATCTATCTATCTATCTATCTGTCTGTCTGTCTGTCTGTCTGTCTGTCTGTCTGTCTATCTATCCATAACTACGAATTTTTCTTTAATACCCCTTCCCTAAATAAATTTTCTTAACTCCGCTCATATCGATCTAATAATTTATTTGTTGTTTTTTTTCGACAGGTAGTTCCTTACGAGTGTTGTTTTTTTCTGTCCCCTAAAATCGAAATAGTCATCAAACTTACGATCGTTATTTTACGCTATTTGTTCACTGATAACACATTGACTTCGTCTTGAGAAATATTCATATGAGAAAATAGTAATAATGTGTAAATACTTAAACGAAATAGAATAAAAATTTAAAGTAGTTTAACTATATATGCCTAGATTCGATAAGTATCGTCGTCTTATCGTTATCAGCAAAAAAACACATTCTAACTCTATCATTTTACTTTTTCGAATATAAAACGTTTTCATCGATACATATGTACGAACACATGTACAGTAAGTTTCTACCTGATTACATACTTATAACTTAGAAATAAATATTTGATTTCAATATCAAAATTATTGTTAGAGTCCGTCGAGTAAATTGTATCATACATAATATGTACTTATAACTTATATATAAAAAACAATTTAATCGCCATAAAGTTTAAGTGTCCCACTAATAGATATGATTGGAAATGCAAGTTAAATTTACGATTATTAGATTTTGTTAGAATATGAATTTGAAGAAATCACATTTTGATATTTATAGTTTAATGATCGTGGGCTTTGATCTAATTTACTTACGTGGCATTACAGGTTCAACAAATAAATATTTATTAAAAAGTTTTAATGAAATAAATCTTTAAATTTGTATGTACTGGTACTAGTTTTTCTTTTACACGATTTCCTAGCTAAACCATTTAACACATTATACTCCCCAGTTCCACGTCACTGTCTTTAGTTTGTTTTAACCCTTTTCTTATCTTAGTTTTATTTTTTTAAAAAAAAGTTCAATATTAATTTTGGACATTAGATTAATAATGAATAGAAAATAGTAAAATAAATATTTGTTCTCGATAAATAACAATTTTTTTATTAAACTTTTTTTTCAATATATTCTTATTAGTTTTATTCTGTAATAATTTCTTATTTTTTGATAAGATGCACTAAATTATAAAATCGATAAGATTTTTAAGGTTTTAAAAGAAACATAATTTACTTAGTTTATGGGTTTAATATCATTTTAAAAATTAGGAAATTTAGAAAAAATTGATTTGAGATTTTTATTAACAATTCGATTTTAGGTGGTGGTGAATTTTGTAGAGACTTTATGTGGACGCTAGGGGCAAAAATGTATTTAAAAGATTTACATATATTTGAAAAAGTTTTATTTGTAGTAAATTTTATCGTTAGGTTTGTATAAATCGACTTTTGAAGAATCGACTTTTTGTCGAAAAAAGTCGACTATTTTGTTCCAAAAAAGTCGATAACCCGACTATCGTCTATGAAAAAGTCAAAAAGTCGAGTTTGTAAAAAAAATCAAAAAGTTGAAAAGTCAAAAAATTGTAAAAAGTAAAAAAGTCGGAAAAAGTCGAAATAACAGAAAAAAATTCAAAAATAGTTGAAATTATAGGAAAACCCCGAAAAAAGTCAAAAGATAGTCGAAAAAAGTCAAAAGAATGCGAAAATAGTCAAAAAGTCGAAAAGTAGACTATTTATAAAATATTAAAAGTCGACTTTTAATTAAATGGAAAAAGTCGAAAAATCGACTTTTCATAAAATGCAAAAAGTCGAAAAGTCGACTTTTCGTTTCAACTATAGAACCCTATTTAACGCAATATTATTTTTTATAAGTGAATTTTGGACATTCAAGTCATTTTTTGACGGAGACTTTGTTTTCAAAATTTCTCAAAGGACTAGGGTTCTATAAATCGACTTTCGAATAACGAACAATCGACTTTTTGTCGAAAAAAGTCGAAAAGTCGACTTTGTTAATAAAAGTCGAAAAAAGTCGAAGAAAGTCGAAAAGTCGTATAAAGTCAAAATCTCGAAAAAAGTCGAAAAGTCATAAAAAGTCAAAATCTCGAAAATTGTAGAAAAGTCGAAAATTCTAGTCAAAAATAGTCCAAGATATTAAAAAAGTGGAAAAAAGTCAAAAACACTAAATTAGTCGGAAAATTTCGAAAAAAGTAAAAAAATAGTCGAAAAAAGTCGAAAAATCGAAAAAAGTCAGAAAAAAATTATTTTTAAAATACTTATAGTCGAAAAGTCTATAATTAAATGAAAAAAGTAGGAAAGGTGAAAAATCGACTTTTCATAAAATGAAAATGTCGAAAAGTCGACTTTTTAATTTAACAATAGAACCCTACAAAAGGACTAGTCCAAAAGTAAGTGAAATATATGGCGAAAAATATACTCTATTTAACATTATGATGGTGAGGACCACGTAATCAATACATGAATTACATCGGACAGAATATGCCTGGATGTTTTCCTTCAAAATAGCTTTGTCTGGTTCGTAATCGCTCATCACATCCTTAAAATCAATCATTTTTCCTAAAAATATAAAATTTTTGGTTAAAAACTTAAAATCTGCTGTAATTTCATTAAAACGTGTTGAAATTGAAAAAGAAGCTTGATTCCTGATCACTCATAGTTTCCCCTAGAAATCGATATTTATCTTCAAAAGATTTTTTTATCGAAAACCTAAGTTTCCTGAACGTAATTCCTAAGAATCTTCCAATCAGTGTTAGTCAGGAATGTTATTTCCGGAATAACATCACTTTCAAGATACTTGGATCTAATTTCGAAGAATGCAGTGGCAGTGGCAAAGAAAGTGCTCCAGAGTTTCACTGTCCTCTCCACATGCTCTACATACATCTGAATCCGCACGTCCAATTTTGCATAAATGTGCTCGTAATCTTGTGTGTTCACTCAGAATACGTACTATCTTACTAACATCAGACTTGCTCTGTTTGAGGAGATTTTTCGTCTTGCTCTCATCAGTGTCACCCCATAGGATTTTCGTGGTTCTACCCACTGTTTCATTATTCTAAGAGGTCTTAGTGGATTCTCTCACCCATATTTTTAGTTCAGCTTTTGTTGCATCAAACGATTTTCCGTTTGTCAGGTTAACTGCCTCGTGCTCACTTTCCTTTAAAGCTATTACATTCGCTCTTTCATAACCGACTACTCCCGAGTGGGCTGGTACCCATATGATGTAAACCTTACCTTTGGGAGAGTATTCAGTTGAAACTTTCTTACAATCCAATACGGTCTTAGATTTAGTTCTACCCCCTGATATCGCTCTAATTGCCTTCTAGCTGTCGGTAAATCTATTAAGCGCTGTGGACGCCATATTTATTATAATCCAATTTACGCATTCAATTATTGCTCGTACTTCTGTCTGGAAGCTTGTGTTATGATTTGGTAAACGGTGGTATATTTTCTGCTTATGGATCTTTGCCTGTAACTTTGATTAAAAACGATTAAAGCTTAATATGTGATCACTTAAGATTTCCCTTAAAACTCGATATTTTCTTAAGAGAATCATGATCTCTTCTTTAATGATCATGAATTTTCTTTATGCATTATTTGTACTCAACTTTGCCTATTTTAAGGTGTAAGTTATTTAAAAAATATATGAATAAGTTTTACTGCATATGTTGAGGCTTCGATTAATAACTTTTCCAATAAAAACCCCAATTGGAATTAGTTCATTAAAGCCGTGATACACGGTTGTCAAATCTTACAACGTTGTCAGTAAAATGTTCAGAAAATGTCTAATAATCGTCTGAACTTACAATTTTTCTTTTGCAACGTTGTCAGAAAAAGCATTACCGAAAAAATTGCAAGACAAAATTTGTAAGTTAACAGTATTATTAGACATTTTCTGAACATTTTACTGCCAACGTTGTAAGATCTAACAACCGTGTATACATAGCATTATGGATAACACTTATGGATAACTATAAGTCATAGAAACTGTACAATGAATATTTTATCACACTGTTAAGGAAAAGAAAAAATCGCATTATTATCTCTTGCAATTGACAAGTTATTTCATTTATTCTTACTATTTTTTATTATTATGTATATTTTTGTATAAATAATAAAATGATGATATTTTTTGTAGCTTTTTAATTAATAACTAATTTTAATTTGACTGACTATAATTTTACAGGGACATTAAATGTCGTAGCTGTGTAATTTAGCTTTTTTGCTTTTGGTGTAATTCATTTAATCCTTAACTCAATATAAGGAGTGCTTGTGTGTTTTTGTTCTTTTCTTCTTTTTTTTCTGCTACAAAAGTGCTTAAAAAATATTACTTAAAGCTAATACAAGATAGATTAAAATAATACATAGAAATATTTATATATAAATAGAAAAATACAGCCAGCTGAATATGCAATTAACTGATTCAAGATATTTAGTAGAAATAGATGTAGATTTATATAAATTAACAAAATATTTAATATTAACTAATAATGTGTTACAAAACTACAATTAACTACAAATATGTATGTTTGTAGTTAACTTGTGCATTGTTGTTGTTATTATTTTTATTCAAAACCATTTATTTTCGGTTTTCTGTTCACTTATCAATGGCCTTTTATCTGTCTCAGCTGAAAAACCCTCATTTTGTGCCTCACACAAAAGACTAGCCTCGCCACACTCTTCACTGGGCACTCGTTTATATGAATGTAAACGTCTACGATTACGTGTTGTAATAATACTTTGCTCCGGCATTGTCTTAATGTTGTTATATGAACCTCTTGGATAGGCACGATGACAATGGGGTGAAAATATAGAGGGATAATATTGTCTATAGATATAATAGGAGACCACTAAACCAATCAAACTGCCAATAGTAACATCCTCCCAATGATGATGATAATCACAAGTACGGCTAACAGCTATCAAAGCCGCCAACACTAAAGGTGTTATAGCAACACACAAACGCCAAGATTCACCACGACCACGATGATTAAAGGCATGCAGTTTGGCACCTACATAGTAGGTAATAAAACCAAAACCGGCAAAGGCAACTAAAAGTTTAAAAAAATTAAATTAATTTCTTTCCTTTTTCGATTTTTAACTAAACAAAAAAACTTACATGACGAATGTCCACTGGGAAAACTTTTACGTCCCTCATTTATTTCTCTTATATTACCGGTACAATTAAATAATTCCAACATATTATCCACACCCGTGCCATTGTTTGACAATTGCATAACACCATCAGGGAAACAACGATAATAAAAATCTGGCCTTGGACGTCCAACACTTATTTTCAAGAGACTTGTGGCCAAACCATTTAAACCCAATATCAGTGTCCAGGCCCAACTGGCGGCACGAAAATCTCGTCGATCTTTTGTTAATGCCAAATGTATTAATGTTATAAAAAATGGGCCAAATATAACGGCCAATAGTAGAGCTAAAGGTGAAACATAATCTTTGGTACGAGGATTCTTATACATCCACATTTCCTCTTTGTGGATGACGCGTGTGAAGGCTGTTTGAGTTTCTAATTTACTGTAAGCAGAGAGAGATGGGTTAATTTTTGTAGATGTTCTTACTTACTTACTTACTTAATTACTTACTTACTTACTTACTTACTTACTTACTTACTTACTTACTTACTTACTTACTTACTTACTTACTTACTTACTTACTTACTTACTTACTTACTTACTTACTTACTTACTTACTTACTTACTTACTTACTTACTTACTTTCTTACTTACTTACTTAATTACTTGCTTGGTTACTTGCTTGCTTACTTATTTACTTACTTACTTACTTCCATACTTACTTATTTACTTATTTACTTATTTTCTTACTTACTTACTTACTTACTTACTTACTTACTTACTTACTTACTTACTTACTTACTTACTTACATACATACATACATACTTACTTACTTACTTAATTACTTACTTACTTACTTACTTATATAATAACTTATATAATAACTAAGGCTATTTATATATATTTATTTAAAAATGTAAAACTTACCTAAAAACAACAACCAATACAACTCTGATACCAATATCAATCAAATCGCTAACATACTCTGCATGCTTGCCAAATAAGGTCGCACAACCGAAAGCACTACCACCATCATCTTCTGCATCTAAACTTTGCGTTATTCTTTGATTACGTTGTGGCATTTGATGATGTTGATATTTACTATGATGATGCTGAAGTCCACTACTTAAACTTCTACGAGTCATTTTACGTTTATCCGCTGTACTCATCATTATTTCATCCTCTTCCTCCTCTTGACTAGTACTACTATCGCTTGTCGTATAACGATGTAATTTCTCTGCTGAACTCTCACTAAAACTTCTTTTCGTTGAACGTTTGGTAAACGTTCTTCCAGTGTACATTGCTCGTCTCAGTGTTGTTGTGGTTTGTAAAATATTACTCGTCGATAATGATGATGAATTATTTTGCGTTTGCGATTTCTTTCTATAATTTCTTTTGGGGGGATACGTATCAAAGTTTTTGTTGTAATTATTTTGCCGCTCTTGTAAGTGTGTAGTAAGACGAGTATGTAGAATATTTTGTTTTCTACAGATTGTATCTTTATCGTCGTCTTTGTCTAGGGAATTATTAAACATACTGTCTGCTCCAAGTTCAGCAGCAGTCTGTTTACTTTGATGTTGAGAACGCTGCTGCTGCTGCTCCAGGTTCTGTTAAGTGATAAAACAAAAGAAAAACAATTTGTTTTAAATCAAGTGTATGTATATGGATACAGTAACATGGTTAGCGCGATAAGATAGTGGAGGGCTATTGTGTGGGTTTTTGCAAACACAGTAACGTCAGTAAAGAAAAAAACTTTATTAGACAAGGGATTTTACAAAGACAAACATACATATATCGTAAGATGGGTTAGTAATTTGTTCGAAATGAAATAAATTTAAGAAAGATAGATAGATAGATAGATAGATAGATAGATAGATAGATAGATAGATAGATAGATAGATAGATAGATAGATAGATAGATAGATAGATATATAGATAGATAGATAGATAGATATATAGATAGATAGATAGATAGATAGATAGATAGATAGATAGATAGATAGATAGATAGATAGATAGATAGATAGATAGATAGATAGATAGATAGATAGATAGATAGATAGATAGACAGCCAGATAGATATATAGATATGTATTCAAATTTAGAACCAATCTTGACAACAGATTAGTAGATTAAAGGCTGTTAAGTTTTTAACTCTTTTTTGTTTTCAAATCAATGAAGTATTTAAATATTAAAAGCCACCCACTCTTTCAAATTCTTCTCAAGACATTTAGCGAATACTCTTGAATCCTAATTTAGTACAACAAATTGTCTAGAAAATAAAAGCAAACATGTTTAATAGTTAGGGTCTTATTCATGTGAATAAGGCCTTTAATATTTAATAGAAATAAACAAGTATCGTACAACAGGTTGTATTGTTTATAACTATTACTAATAAAAAATAATAAATAATGCATAAAACAAATACATTGATAAAATATTTAATTATAATCTTAATGTGTTTTATCAAAAACTCTATAATAACGATGACTATTATATGTAATGTTTATTTATAAAAAAAATACTCTAAAGTTTAGTTTAGTCACAAAACACACGACAAATCAATGAGCCATATTAAAACATATACTTAATGCATATTAGTTAATTATTTAAACAAAAACTAGCAGTAATAAGTATTATTATTAAAACTAAAGAATATGATCTTAACAATAGTTTTAATGTTAATGTTTGGTTGTAACCAACTGCGAGATGATTAAATTAGCGTAATAAATGAAATCTGAGACACAGCCATAACAACGGATGATTGTAGTAATTTCAGTGTAAATCTTATTGTTTAACTAACCGTATTAGTATGACGTTGTCTCAGCCATGAGGGATTCATCGTTGATGTGGTTACTGTTGCTGCCACCGCTACTGTTGTAATTGTTGCTACTGAGCTATCAGTTGAGTCAGTTTTCATTCTTGTATTTAGAAAATAAACTAAAACCCTTTAATATTCACACAACATCACGTGTATTTCGATTTTTTAAAACTTTAAATTAAACAATTTTTTCTTTGCAATTTTCTTTTAGCTTTCACTTTATTCACTTTTTCCTCTAATCTAATAAGAAATACTCTCTATACTACACCAAAAATATTTTTTGCTAATTATTTTTTTGTAATCTACTCTGGGGCCCAATTTTCTCATTGATTTGTTTAGCTTGTTTGTTGTTATTGTTCTTAGTTTTGTTTTTTTTTTTTTTTTGTCGGGGGGTTACTATAGGTACTTACCCTCTTTTTCGTATGGCTTAAATTATAATCTTAATAGGTATTTTTTATTTGTAACTCTTATATAAATGTAAAGGTTTTATCCATAGTTTTATTTATTATAAAAAGTTTTGTAATAATTTGTTAAACAAATATTAAAATGGTAAACACACTTAATAAAAACTACACGTCGAGATAAATGTCAATTAAGATTTAACCTTTTTTCAGTGTTGATAAACGTTTTAATAAGAAGGTGTGGTGAAAAATAAAATAAAAGTGACAGTTTTTGTTAAATTTCGTTACTTTTTGAGATCCTAAGTTAATATACACAGTAGGACTCTCTAATTGGGCCGAATTATAATGTAGTTGTTCTACAAATATCAAATTAGACTAAAATATATAAAACGAGAATTAAGAATTTGATTGTAAAAAAAATAATTTGAAAAATTAAAAAAATTGATATTCGGTTATGGTGAATAAATGCACTAACTAGTGTTGGTAATCTTAAAAATAACAGCAAGTAAATATACTCCGAACACTTCCTAAAGTCATATGATTAACAGCTGTGTTTATAGATTCCGTTTTAGAAAAAGAAAGGTGACAACTTTATAATAAAACTAATTTCTGTTCATCATTTAATAAATCAATTTATAATAAACAAAAATGCCGACCAATTTATGTGACATAAACAATGTGCTGGATTCCCTGTATTTGGAATTGTTAAATTTAATAGAACAACAAACAAGCTGTCGAGTTAATATTGAAAAAACAAGTAAGAAGAATATTTTGTTAAATATTTAAAGGTTTTAATAATTTCAATAAAATTTCACAAACTAGTCAATGCCGGACAGTTGTTACTGGCCAAAACACGTTATAATCAAGGCTCTCAAACTATTAGTGTGGCACAAATTCCCACCGAAAACAGTGAAGACTGTAAGGCTTTGTGTCTAGTGACAGAGGAGGCAAACGAGGAAAGTGTAGCGGGCTGCAAGAAAAGTTTGCTACGTCACAAAGTAGATAAAACCGAGGGTTATTTGGAACCCATGCACTGGTTTACCATTATGCCTTCCATGTCTTTGCGTAATGCTGCAGAACAATTTAAAAAATCCGTGGATTTAGCTGTAGAAAGTGCTAATATACAAAATGAAATGTTGGCCATTATGAAAAGTATTGAACATTTAAAAGCTCTAAAACAACAAGTATAATTTTAACATTATTTTATACAAAATATTTTATTATTTTTTTAAACTATTTCCATAATGCACATTCCCGTTACCCATCATTATTCATCTTTACAATTGAATGTCATTTTAATCATATCACCCATGCCACATTCAATGACATCACCTCCCTTAATGGGCAAAGAACCATTGGGTGTACCAGTCAAAATAATATCATTTGGTTCCAGAGTCATAAATTGTGAGGTATACGAAATAAGATCATCAACTTTGAAAATTAAATCCGAAGTATTGCCCTTTTGTTTGTATTCCCCATTAAGTTTAAGCCATAAGTCGACATTGTGAGGATCTTTGATATCTTCAAGTTTAATAAAACGAGATACTGGTGTAGAAGTATCAAAACCTTTACCCAAAGACCAAGGATGTCCTTTAGCACGAGCCTCACCCAATGCACACTGAGCTGTCATATCTAAAGCCAAACAATAGCCGCCAACATAATTTAAGGCCTCAGCTTTGGAAACATTTTTACAATGTTTGCCTATAATAACACCCAATTCAACTTCATAGGCTACCTTAGAAAAAACTTTGGGTATCTAGAAATAAAAAGAAAAAATAAATACCAACAAAATTTTTACTCTTGCTTTAATACTTACCACAATATCTTGACCTTCTTGTATCAATGAAGTGGTGGGTTTTAAAAACATCAAAGGCAATTCTGGTACAGGAACATTTCTTTCCCTAACAATGTCCCTGAAAATTACCATAAAATTAGTTTAATAATATAAAATGTTAAAAAAAGTTCTTATAACGTACATATAATTTAAAGCAGCTCCTACAATCTTTTTGCTATTCTTAACAAAAGATTCCAATTCTGTATTGCTTGCAGTGGCCATTGTTCTTTTTGTGATGTTGTTTAGTAAACGCGTTAAAAACACTATAAATTTAGCAGAAAAGTTTTAGTGTGGCAATTAAAATTTTATTAATAAATGAGCCTTCTGCTGTCAGGGTCGTTTCAAAGTGAAATGCCCCTTTATAGAAACAATTTAAAGGCAAACACAATTATTTACTCACTCCATGTCGTTCACATTCTCTTTTACTTACTTTTTATTGCTGGAAATTTTCTCTTTTTCGTAACGATAAGCTAAATAAATGATAACTTTTGACTTGGCCCACAGGGAAATTAGTTTCGTGTTGTTTTCTATTGATGATTGTATAAAAAAAGCTTTTCTAGTTCTTTATTTATAAATATCATTATCGTGTAAGAACATAGTCATTATTATCATTCTTTCATAGTTTTGATAAGAAATGTCAAAATCAGCTGTTATGTTTTTTGAAAACAAACGTGTATGTGTGTTAGGGTTTTCAGATTGTTTTACAAAATGTCTTAACATACAGAAATGACAAATAAAAAATGAATAAAAATACCTAATGGCATCAGCAGATATTTTTATAAGAAATACTGTAAACTCAATTACACATAAATTATTAAAAATAAAATACATATAAACTTGGGGTTAGAGTATTTTCTAGAAAATTTCGGAATATGTATTTTGAGAAATTCTTTAAAATTTTAGATAGTTTGTATTTAAATTTTTTTTGTAAATTGGCCTCAAAAGATTCGGTTATTGTTTTACTTTGAATTTTTTTTCCGAAAATATTTTTTTAGAGCTATTTAAATATCTAGATATTAAGAATTGTGATTCCAAGATCATATATTGTAGCTTTTAACGATTTATTTAATGCAAATATTGACAACAATGTTGCAACATGACAAACAATCTTGACAACTTAGTGATTTTATATTTTAGTAAAAAGGCACGAATGTCCTTGCCTCAAAAGGTGTAGTCTTTTAGATCTAACTAGGATTCGAGTCTGAGAGTCGAAAATATTCGAAAAAGGTCGAAAAAATTAGAAAAGTCAAAATAAGTCAGAATAAACTCGAGAAATTGCAACAAATAGGATAATATAAATAAAATTTTTTTGATAATAATAATAAAAATCAAAAAATCTAAAATATTCGGAAAAACTCAAAAACAGTAAAAAAGTCGAAAATAGTTGAAAATCAAAAAAAGTCCGAAATAGTCGAAAAGTCCACAAAATTTGTAAAACGTAGAAAATTCGGGTAAAGTCTGAAAAAATCGAAAATAGTAAAAAAAAAAGTTGAAAATTCGAAAAACGTCGAAAAAGTCGAAAATACTAGAAGTCGACTTTTAATTAAATGAAAAAATAGAAAAGGCGAAAAATCGAAGTTTTCAAAAGTTTAGAAAATTTGATTTCAAATAGAAAAAAACCCTCTTTTTATGATTAGAAATTTTAGCGTTTTTCCAAAAATAACCCTAAATTGACAACTCTGTTATAAAATTTTTAAAGTTTATTTGTCTCTTTCATTTCAGTTTTATTTCTGGTCGCGCCGAGTTTGGTTGCGTTTATTATTTTTTTCCCATCAAATTTAGATAAAGAATCAATTTGTTTTAACAAAAAATTTGCAAAAGAACTTGTATTTTTAAAATACTCTTACGGCTGCATATTTTATGCATTTTTAGTGCTGTGAAAACTTAATAATTTTTTTTAGAAAACAATTATAATTCCAAATATAACAAACAAATGCAAGAAAATTATTATTACAAAATTAAAAGCAAAAAAAGTACAATTCTTTAACGAATGACTTGCGCTTGTTCATCGTCTTGAAAGTGGAAAGAAGAAAAAATACGAACGAATTTTAGTGTGAGACAAAAAGAAATAGACAATGTTAAATTTTGCCCATGGCAAAGGTTATAAGTGCAAAAGGGTAGGCTATATAATGCAAAACCTTTAAGAAAACATTTGCCTGCCTAAACCGTGAGAGAGCAAGAGAAACAACTACTGCTATTTGAAAACGTAAAAACACTATATCTCTCTTATAAATCATAATTGAAGAAGTGTACGTGTTGTTATTGTAAAAAAAACGCGAGTGTATTTTATGAGAAGATTGCAACTTTTTTTATTTAATTTTTTTCCTTCAAATTTCACTGTGATTTTTATTTTCATTTTTTATTTTGTACAATTTGTCATTTAATAATAATTTTTTGTGCGTGTATTACAAACAAAATTATCCAATAAAAATAAGTAATTTTAATTATAATTAGATTTCCCTGTGAAATCTAAATTATTGTTCTTAAACATTGTGTTTTAAAGAAAAATAAAAACCTTTTATTAGAAATTTAGTTAAAGTTTTAATAAAAAAAATATGATGAAAATGGAGACTGATAAAATTATGGATGAAACTAATTCCAATTCACAACCTGTAAGTTTTTTTTCTGCAACTTTATTCGTTTAAAAATTTATGAATTTTTCTTAAAATCTATTTTGTTGTATTTGTAGTTTGTAGGTATTTTGTTGTTTATTTAATTTTATTGAATATTCAATTTGTTAATCCAAGGTTTTAGTTATTTAACTTTAGTTTCACCTTTATAGTAAAGGCTTTTTACTTTTTTATTTTACTAGGTATTTTTTTATAAAAAATTGTGATTTTGGTAAACTTATTTAGTTTTTCAAACAATTTTTACTTTAATAACATTAGAATAATTGCATTTATAGTATTTGTCATTAATAAATAAAAAAAAGAAAAGTAAAATAAAATAAAATAAATAAAAAATCAGATGAGAAAGAAGACAAAGACAATTTACTTGTGACAGCTGCACAGTGGGTTGAGTAAATAGTAAAGCGACATTTTAACGTGACAGTATTTAGTTATTACTTACTTAAGGGCAAATCTTTAGGTAAAGGATTAGGGATTAAATTAAAATTTATTCTACAAAGTTGTTTTTTATAATTCAATTATTTAATTTTGTTTGCTGATTTAAGAGCCCAATGGAGGCGCTTTAAGCTTGAGCAAGAAATGCAAAAGCGTAAACTGATGCATAGAAATTAATAAAATTTGTATAAAAATATACATTAAAATGTTTAATTTATTGATTAGCATAAATTATTCGTACTTTACAATATATTTTTTTGGTTTTAAATTTAAGTTTTCATTAATTTTCATATTGTATTAACAATTGTCTTCTTCTTTTTTTTATAAAACATGCATTGTTATGATAACAAACAGTGACGTTTTCTTTTGTTTTGTATTTCAACTCTGCGAATTTTAATATTGTATTCAAAAACATCAAAAGGGAATAAGCAAAAGATTAAATTTATTTTTAGATTACCTAATCTCATTATTAACTTAATTACTTAGTAATCTACTTTCTTAGTATCTTAGTTACTTAGTAATTTATTTTTAAAATAATTTACTTATCTAAAATCTTACTTACTTTGTAATTTACTTGCCTAGTAACTTGTGGCCTCCGGTAGTTTTGTGGTTAGTGTCAAGTCTGGTAGACCGGAGGTGATGGGTTCCTTTCCCACCTTTGGCAGCGCGCAACAGACTACTTACTTATTTACTTACTTACTTATTTATTTACTTACTTACTTACTTACTTACTTACTTACTTACTTACTTACTTATTTACTTACTTATTTACTTACTTACTTACTTACTTACTTACTTACTTACTTACTTACTTACTTACTTACTTACTTACTTACTTACTTACTTACTTACTTACTTACTTACTTACTTACTTACTTACTTACTGACTTACTTACTTACTTACTTTACTTACATACTTACTTACTTGCTTACTTACTTAATTACTTGCTTGTTTGCTTACTTACTTACTTGCTTGTTTACTTATTTACTTACTTAATTACTTATTTACTTACTCACTTACTTACTTACTTACTTGCTTGCTTTCTTACTTGCTTGTTTACTTATTTACTTACTCACTTACTTACATGCTTACTTACTTACTTACTTACTGACTTACTTACTTAATTACTTACTTGCTTGCTTACTTATTTACTTACTTACTTGCTTACTTACTTACTTACTTACATACTTACTTACATACTTACTTACTTAATTCTTTACTCACTTTGAACTAACACGTAAGCTTTTCATAATAACTAAGGCAATGTATACGCGGTTGTTAGATCTTACAACGTTGGCAGTGAAATGAGCAGAAAGTGTCAAATAATACTGTCAACTTCCAAATTTTGTCTTGCAATATTTTCGTAAATGTTTTTTTTTTTTTTTTTTAACAACGTTGTAAGTTCAGACAATTATTAGAAATTTTCTAAACATTTTTCTGACAACGTTGTGAGATCTGACAACCATGTATCACGGCTTTAAACTTGTATGCAGTCTATCATATAAAATTCAAATAACTAGATTTTGGTTGCCCTGGTTATCAGTGATCAATTTAAAGGAATCACTTTCACTTTAATTTATTTCGAAATATTTGCATAATTAAAACAACAAATACTTTGTTTTTACTTCTAAAAATATACTAATTAAAATATTAGCAATTAGTCGACAGAAAAAAGAAATTTATTTCATAAAGTTTATGCTGTTATTTCTAAAAAATTTTGCCATAAATTTTCTTTATAAATTTCTTCTTATCTTTGAATTTATAACACTTAAGATTTTTTCATTTATAGATAATTTAAAAAAAATCACCTATATTATTGACTATATAACACACTATTTCATTATATTTTTTAACATTAGTTACTAAGATTTGTTAGTAACTTTTTCGGGGCTAAATCAATTGTTATTTTCCTATAGTGTAGAAGCTAACAGTTTCTGTTTATTTGTTTGTTTATTTAACAAACTCATAATACAGGCCATGCAAAATTCATATATATACTTGTCACAAGGTTATGTATATTTACACATTATTAAGTTTTTTTTATTTATTATTTATTATATGTGTAAATGTACATATGTGAGCCTACATACTTACATACATATATAAATAATTGTTTATTTTAATTACCCACAAAACAACATGTGTGATTGTCTTTCTTAACTTACCTTACTTTTATGTAGTTTCTGCTTATCAATTAAGTAAATTTCAAATATGATATTATATATTCATATATACATACCTACATATTGAGTAATGCATGTGTTGTATTCAAATGCGTACAATACACATTTAACAACAATGTATTTTAATATTTTTTTTCTTTTTGTAAATTACTTCCCCGCAATCATAATTGTTCACATACGTCATTAGTGGTTAATTTGAAAAGTTGTTAAAAAAAGCTAAATGTCAGTCTGATTCTCTGACAAAATATAAACTGAACAAACATTAGGGTAAATCCATCCATTTATTAAAATAGTAAAATGAATTTCAAACTGGCTAGAGCTTAATGAACTGGATACAAGTTGTATAAGGACTTTGATAAGGATTTTAACTAGAGCCTTTATTAGCAATCTGGTTATTCATACGTTTAATCGATAAATTTTTGCCCATTAATCTTTCAAATAAATGTAACAGTCATATTTATGTCTATAGTGTATCTATAATTAAGAAATATTTTTATGATTTTTATTAAAATACTTCAGAAACATTGTCATATGGACAATATTCTTGTACATTGTTACTTCTACAATGGATTCATACAGAAACACTTTAGATTGAAAAAAACATTCTTGGAAATAGTGATTTTCCCTTTACTTATACAACTAGTTTTGAAAAACATTGTTATTTCTTCTAATATCTTATTCAGCAGAAGTTGTACAATAGTTCTTTCTTTGAAGGTATATCGTTTAATATTTGAAAAAAATTTAAATTACAGGCCTGTTGCATAATTCCATTCCGATCGAAAGTAGAATTATAACTTGTAAATAAATCGATAAAAACTTAAAAAATAATAACTTTAAACTATTGTCAATTTCACGTTAAAGTGTGAAGTAGTTTTATTTTGAAAAAGATGTCATTTTCCTTTTTTGAAGAAGAAAATTACTAAAAAGTTAATTACACTTTCGATCGGAATGGAATTCTGTGACAGGAATGATAGAATGAATCTTTAAAAAGTTGATAATTGTAATTATACCCTTCATCTTCGTGCGAAGGGTATATATAAGTTTGTTTGAAATCAATTTTCTGAAGACTCCAGATATCTTCGAGATCCAAATCTTCAATAATTCTGTCAGACATGCTTTCGAGAAGTTTCCTATTGAAAATCAGCAAAATCGGTCATAATGAGTGAGATATAGGTAAAAATCTGAGACAACTTCTGAAAATTTCCTTAACAAATTATAAAAAATCATAAAAACAACAACAAGGAGATAAAGCAGTAGTATCTTGGTAATACAGCTCATATTTGTTTGAGGGTGGTAATACAGTTTAACGGTGGTAATACAGTATAACGGTTAATATTTCTTTCTGCTACAGTTTATATTTGTTTGTGTGGATGTTATGTGTGTTACATGTGTGCAGAGATACAAAATAAATAAAAGCTGTTTTTTAAACATTCTTGGTGGAGGGTATATAAGATTAGGCACAGCCTAATATAGAAATCTGACATGTTTTAGTAATAAAAATGTGGTAAAAAACTATAAAATTAACAAAAAGCTTTCAATTTCCCTTTAATAATAAGATGATTATAAAGTGGTAAACATAATACTTCAAATAATTATTTGTTGACTTTGTCCTATTTACTTACTAAAAAGTAAGTAAGTACTTATTTTCTTACTTACTTTCTAACTTACTTATTTGCTTACTTACTTACCTACTTACTTACCTACTTACTTACCTACTTACTTACTTACTTACTTACTTTCTTACATACTTACTTACATACTTACTTACTTACTTACTTATTTACTTACTTACTTACTTACTTACTTACTTACTTACTTACTTACTTACTTACTTACTTACTTACTTACTTACTTACTTACTTACTTACTTACTTACTTACTTACTTACATACATACTTACTTATTTACTTACTTACATACTTGCTTACTTACTTACTTACTTAATTGCTTACTTACTTAGTTACTTACTTACTTACTTAATTACTTACTTTATTACTAACTTACTTATTTACATACTTTCTAAATTTTACTTTAAAATTTAATTTTTCTGCTTCTCAAGCACAACCCAGCATTTCTTAAGATTCTAGTCCCTTGTCAATTCTACTACTATAAAATGGATAAAAAATGTGTTTCCTTTATTATGTTCACAAGTAATATAGACAAGTGAATATAATGTGGTTACATACAACAATTGAACATACAAATGTACATTTATTCATTCATAACTCCAAATTATAATTATGTTAAAGTAATAAAAGACATTTTTACAAATACTACAACAGCAATTGTAATTTGAGTGTCAAGGTTTACAATTTAAGTTTATTTTGGTATTAATTTTTTGGGGGTTAAGTTAGAAACAGCAATTCAAACATATCATTTATAACTAACCCACATAATAATACTTTTTTCTATTGAATGTTTTTTTAAATGTTTACATTGAAACGTTTCTAAATTGTTTATTTTATTTAAAAATTAATTTTTGTTTGATTTTTTTTTCTAATTTGAAATTTTTATTTAAAAGTTAAGTTGAAATTACCTTCAATTTATCAATGCGATATAAATTGTTGTCATAGTTTAGTGATTAGTGTAAAAAAAACAGTTTTATTGGAAATATTTTTTTTTATTATTATAAAATTTATATTATTTTGTTTTAAAATTTCTTTTTTTTCTTGTAGTTTACTTCAACCATGCTGTATGATCCCGTACGCAAGAAAGAATCCTCCCCCACATTTCAAGTTGAACGTGAAACCTGTTTGACATACTTCTCACAATGGAATGAAGCTGATCAAGTGGATTTTGTTGAACAACTACTGTCACGCATGTGCCATTATCAACATGGTCATATCGATGCGTTTCTAAAGCCAATGTTACAGAGAGATTTTATTTCATTATTACCGAGTAAGTAAAGTTTTCAATTGTAAGTGTGTTTTTGTTTTGTTGTTATTGTTTCTAAACTTGTTTTAAACTTTATTATTGCAAATCACTTCCTAAACATGTTGTTTTTTTAGTGTTTGCATTTTTTTTCACCAGTTTTACAAATTTTATAATGAATAATATTATAAAAGTTTGTTTGTTTAACAATTAAGTAAAAAGTGGTTAGTATTTTTTTTATATAGAATTGGAATAGTAATTGTATAATAAAGTAGTTTTATGTTTCTTTATAAGTATTAAATTTTGTTTTTTTTTAATTTTTATACAACAACTTTTTTACTTATTTGAGGGTTTTACTTGTTTATTATATATATTTTGTTTATTTTTGTATCTGTTAAATTGTTGTTATTTTTGTTTTTGTAATGAAAGCAATGACCTTTGAGTCAGCAACAATTTTCAGAAACACAAAAAAATATATATACAAACTCTAATAACTTGATATTAAAAATTTAAGTCTTAATAAATGAAACGTTTTATAAATGAATGTTAACAAAAAAAAGCTGAAAAAACCTTAATAACAATGAATTAATAACAAGTAAAATATTTTGAATGAACCGATTTATGACTTATAAAACGGCAGGGGTGTAATTTAATTTGGCAGCTTTTGTATTTAGCAAAACCAACCTGAAGTTACAAACAAATTTTAATAATTATACAACATTACTTTTATGAAAATAAAGATATTTATTTTACTATAGTTCAAAAATATTTAGATTTTGTTTTAAATTGTTTTAAAGTCATTATACAAATCTATCTGCAGTCAAGGTTTTGTATTAATTGTTAAGTATTTAAAAACTTTATAAAATCTAATTTATTTAAAAAGAAAATCCCTAAAGTTTAAACAACATCCTTGAAAACAAACATCATTTGAAAATAATTATTAAGAAATAGAAACAAAACGTAATTCGACAGAAGCAAATCTTAAATAACCTTCATTTGAAATATTTCCTTGAATGTATAAATAATCCAATGAAACAATTAATAAACCTACATGTTTAGATAATACCAGGTTTTAAATATCATTTTAGGGTTATGTAAGTCCTGGTTTAGAAGGGAGTCGAAGAAGGATTAAATTAAACAGATTAAATAAACAAGTAAAAGAAAGAGAAAATGTATTCTATAGTCGAGTCTAGTCTATAGTCTAGTCTATAGTCTAGTCTATAGTCTAGTCTATAGTCTAGTCTATAGTCTAGTTTATAGTCTAGTCTATAGTCTAGTCTATAGTCTAGTATATAGTCTAGTCTATAGTCTAGTCTATAGTCTAGTCTATAGTCTAGTCTATAGTCTAGTCTATAGTCTAGTCTATAGTCTAGTCTATAGTCTAGCCTATAGTCTAGTCTATAGTCTAGTTTATAGTCTAGTTTATAGCCTAGTTTATATTCTAGTCTATAGTCTAGTCTATAGTCTAGTCTATTGTCTAGTCTATAGTCTAGTCTATAGTCTAGTTTATAGTCTATTTTATAGCCTAGTTTATATTCTAGTCTATAGTCTAGTCTATAGTCTAGTCTATAGTCTAGTCTATAGTCTAGTTTATAGTCTAGTTTATAGTGTAGTTTATAGTCTAGTCTATATTCTAGTCTATAGTCTAGCCTGCAGTAAAGTCTAGAGTCTTTATTATTAAAGTATATAGCCTAGGTCATATTCTAGTCTATGGTCATGTCTAGAGTCTAGTATATAGTCCATAGTCTAATCTATAATTTATCTACTTTATAGTTCAGTCTATAGTCTAGTTTATAGCCCAGTCAAGTCTTTATCCTAGTCTCTAGTATATTCTATAGTCTAGCCTTTATTCTCTTGTCTAGTGTAGTCTCTAGTCTAGTCTCTAATCAAATCTCTAGTCTAGTCTATAGTCTAGTTAGTTTAGTCTCTAGTTTAGTCTGTAGTGTAGTTTCTAATCTAGTCTCTAGTTTAGTCACTAGTACAGTCTCTAGTTTTGTCTTCAGTCCAGTCTCTAGTTTAATCTCTAGTCTAGACTAGTCTATAATCTAGACTCTAGTCTAGTCCCTAGTCTATTCTCTACTTTAGTTTCTAGTCTAGTTTATAGTCTAGTCTCTAATGTAGTCTCTAGTCTGTATTTTAGTCTCCAGTCTAGTCTCTAACCTAGACTGTAGTCTGGTCTCTAGACTTGTCTCTAGTCTGATCTATAGTCTAATCTATAATCCAGTCTATATTTCATTTTTTGGTTACCCTGATTAACATCTCCATTAAAATAATGGAATGACTAAACTAACTTCATTACACATACCTCCAGCATATTAATGATGATATTGTTTGTGTTTTTTAATATTTAAAACTTTTTTTAATTTAAATATACAAGGTATTTTAGTTTTAAAATATTAAATATCAAAAAGAAATCATGTTTAACAAGGTGTTTGAGTATTTTTTTTTAGTTGATTTTTTTCCCTCTATTTTGTGTGGCATGTTATAAATTATTTGTAATAAAATTGTAATATATCTCAGCATCATATAAATATATATAGAGGAGCTTTCATAATACACATTATAACACACAATTGTGGAAAATATAATAAAGATAATATAAAGAAGTAATAAAATAAATTTAATCAAAATTAAAAGAAAATGCACATAATAAATAAAATTTCAACAGAGTTGGGTTTAGCTAAGAGGGTAAAAAAAATTTGCTAAAATAGAAAATTTCAAAATTCAAAACTAATATTTATACCAAAAACTATTTAAATTGATTATAATTTGAAAAAAATATATAACATTTTTTTTACTTTTTAATAGCCTAACCCCTTTTTTTGAAAACAAAAACACAAGACATAAAAAGCAGTAAAAAAATTTAAAAAAAGCAAACAAAATGTTAAATTTTTTTTTTGGATGGAAAACCAGTTATTTTGATTTTTGTTTGTATTTTGCTGATGATGTACCACAGCGCAGAAAAAGAAAAGAAGAAGAAGAAGTTTGTAACAGCTTATGCTCTGTCAGGCTAGATATTTGGCTGACTCGCTGAATATCTATAGTTTGTTTGTATGTTTCAGGTCGTTTAGTTTTTGGCTTAGCTTGAAGTAATAGTTTTGAAGTCTGTTTTTGTTTTTGAATGTGTTGTGTATTTGTATGTGTTTGAGTTGCCAAAAGGTTTTTTGCTTTAATTTTATATTTTTTTCGTCTTTCTGCTAAAGTTTCTTTCTTTAGCTATACATACTTACATACAATTTCCTATAAAACAAAAGCTAAATAATGCAAGAAGAAATCAAGCAATGTTATATTTAACACGTTAAAAACTATACATACATATACAAATCATAACTAAAAAGAAGAAAAAGAAATTATATATAACAGCTAAAAACTCCTCGTTACTACTAAATGAAAATTATGAGATTTAGCTTTAAGCAATCTTTTGGTTTAGTTCGTTTTTTTTGTTTTCTTTTAGTCTTTATGTACTTGTGTATGTTTGTCATAGTTGGATTGGAAGTGTATGTATATTTGCAACTGTCACTTTAGATTCATAATATGATTATACGGTTATCTGCACTAATCAAAAGCAAAGGCTATAGTAACATAACAAGAGATGCGTTATTGTAGGCTTTAAGGCATTTTTTGATTTGTTTTTTTTCACTCTTTTTTGAAGTTTTCTTTTTTTTAATAGACAACTGTTGTTTGTTTTTGTAAGTAAAGTATAAAACTATTGAAAAGGTATGACTCATGAGTTAAAAATAAACTATAAATTAATATAGTCGCCCCGGCCCATATCTCCCACACCCTGTCCTTCTACAAGAAATTTTTAATAAGGGGAATGTTTAAAGGTCCTTTTTTAATAAAATTTATTATGAAAACAGGATTTTTTTAATTTTTAATAATTTTTTTTAAGAAATGGACAAATTTTTGAAACTTTTTTATAACAAAAGAATATTCAATATAATCTGAATTTTTTTTGCAAATTTTTAAATAAAAATATAATTTTTTGAATAATTTTCAATAAAAAATTTTCTAAACTTTCATAAAATATTACATAACTTTTATAAAATTTTCTTAAAAAATTAAAATTTTCGAATATTTTAAAGTAAATTCTAAGAAGTAAAGTTTATTAAGAATTTTCCATAAAAACTCATTTTTTTTTTTTTTTTTTGAAAAAGAAAAGGAAAAATATATTAAAATTTTTCTTTAATAATAAGAAATGTTCAAAACTATAAAAATATGAATTAAAAATGATCTTTTAATTCATGCTAATTCATTCAACCTATTAACTGTAATTGCTAAGTTATACTAAACCCCACTACAAAAAAGTTATAAATCGAATTTAAAATTAAATATAATGAAAAAAAAAGTACATTTATTTGAACCACAATAATTGACGTCATAACAAAAAAAAATTCCAAACTAAACTAATTCAAACACGAAAATAAACACAACCTTTTTTTACACACGATTTAAATAAAAATTTACCTCCATTGGAAAAACTGTTGTTTTTTATTTTTTTCTTTCTTGTTAAATTTTATTTTATTTTTTGTAAGAATTTCATTTTGAATATCATTCATATTAATGATTTTTTATGTTAAACTATAGATTTTTGTAGGTGGTTGACACAATTGAAGGAGACTGAGATAGAGATATCTGTGGGGTTTTATTATTGGTTCGTTGTTATGGGTTATGGTTCTTTGTAAAACAGGCATGGAAAAGTGAAATTTTGAAAAAGTATTAAAAACAAAATGAGTATTTTAGACTTATAGTCCAGTCTATATTAGACTATATATTAGACTAGATTATAGACTAGACTATTGACTAGACTATTGACTAGACTATAAACTAGACAACAGACTAGACAACAGACTAGACTATAGACTAGACTAAAGACTAGACTATAGACTAGACTCTAGACTAAACTATAGACTAGACTCTATAGACTAGACTATAGACTAGACTATAGACTAGACTATAGACTAGACTATAGACTAGACTATAGACTAGACTATAGACTAGACTATAGACTAGACTATAGACTAGACTATAGACTAGACTATAGACTAGACTATAGACTAGACTATAGACTAAACTATAGACTAGACTATAGACTAGACTGTAGACTAGACTGTAGACTAGACTATAGACTAGACTGTAGACTAGACTATAGACTAGATTATAGTCTAGTCTATAGTCTAGACCATAGACTACACTATAGACTAGGCTACAGACTAGACTATAGACTACACTATAGACTAGACTATAGACTAGACCATAGACTAGACTATAGACTAGACTGTAGAATAGACTGTAGACTATAGACTAGACTGTAGGCTAGACTATAGACTAGACTATAGACTAGACTGTAGACTAGACTGTAGACTAGGCTGTAGACTAGACTATAGACTAGACTATAGACTTGCTGTAGACTAGACTATAGACTAGACTATATACTAGACTAGAGTCTTGCCGATAGTCTGGTGTAGCCTAATCTTTAGTCTAGTCTATACTCCAGATTATAGTCTAGTCTATACACTAGACTATAAACTAGACTATACACTAGGCTATACAGTAGACTATATACTGAAATATAGACTTGACTATATACTAGACTATTTACTCCACTATAGACTACAATGAAGACTGGACTATAGACTAGATTATATATAGTCAAAACTATAATGAAGTAGTTTTGACTATAGACTAGACTATTGACTAGCTTATAGTCTATGCAATAGACTAAATTAAAGTCGATATTATGCATTCGTATGTAACCGAAATGTAGCGGTATTTTTCGATTTCAAATAGTATTGATTTACTGAATTTTCCATCCCTGGCTAGTTGTCTATATAAAGAGAGTTTTAAAAATATGTGTTAAAATTTAAAAAAAAAATAGATTTTTTTAATATTTGAAAAAATATATATATATATTTTTTTTTTTTTGAATATTTGAAAAAAAAAATCAATAAAAAAATAAATATTCTTTTTAATATTTGAACAAAAAAATATTTTTTTTTTAAAGAAATTTTCAAACTTGTGCAATGTTTTTAGCAGAGAACATACATATTAAGCTTTTGTTAATTACTTTTAAATCTATGTAATTATGTTGAAGAGGGCTCCACATATTTGCAAATTTGCTAAATTTTATGATTTAATTCTTTTCATTTAACACATTTTATAGAAAATCCCTTTTTATCTTATGTTTTAAAAATGCGTGTTTTGTATTTAGATATATTTTCTTTTTGCTCCTGTAATATATTTCTTTTTGTGAAATGTGTAAGTCAGTTAATTTTGTTGAAAAATAGAATCTTTTGTTTTTGTACATAGTATGTATGTAAAAGTACATAATATTATGTATATACAATTTAAACAATATTATAAATAGATATACAACAATGTATATTTTGCTAGTTAACCATATTAGTGTGTATGTTAGTGTATAAAAAATGTATGATTGTTATTTTAAATTAGGTTAAACGTGATTTGACTTTTTTTGTTGTTTTTTCACAATATTACAGTAATGATACATACAGTTACTTACTATTCGTACTAAAAACAAATATTGTATTTTTTTTTAGAAGAGTGAATGTTGCTGGGTTCCAATTTGTGGTAACTAGAGTGAAAGATTTATTATTTTTTATTTCTTCTTTCGTTTTTGCCAAAGTTTTGCAGTCGATGAAATTAGTTTTTAGGTCAGACATAATAAATGACTAAAAGAACAAATTTAAAAATGACAAAGATTATTATAGATTTAATACTTTTACTTAACTGGCATTTCTCTAATGATGTCTTCTTGAAAGCTGTAGAAAGAAAAAAGGTTTTATTCAAATTTATAATAACAATGTTGTCGTTGTTGTTTGTTTTTTAATTTACTACAAAATTTCTAATTTTTTTCTTTTCGTTTTTGTTTTCTTTTTTTTTTTAGAAAAAGGTTTGGATCATATTGGTGAAAATATCTTATCATATTTGGATGCAGATTCTTTAAAGGCCGCTGAATTAGTATGTAAAGAATGGTTACGCGTTATATCAGAGGGTATGCTCTGGAAGAAATTAATCGAACGTAAAGTTCGTACAGATTCCTTATGGCGTGGCTTGGCCGAACGACGTGGTTGGATTCAACATTTATTTAAACCACGTCCTGGTTCGATACACAGACCACATTCTTTTTATCGGGCATTATTTCCTAAAATTATGAATGTAAGTTAAACTTTTCACTTTTTTACAAAATAAAACAATTTTCTTTAAAATATCAGCTTTTTTATAAGAAATATTCGAAAAATTTCACTTTTTTACAGAAAATTTTTAAAAAGTTTTCTTTTTTTAAATAAAAATATTTATCTTTTTCTTTCCTTCGCTTTATTTAAGGACATTGAAAGTATTGAAAATAACTGGAGAACAGGACGTCATATGTTGCGTCGCATCAATTGTCGTTCGGAAAATTCAAAAGGTGTTTATTGTCTGCAATACGATGACGTTAAGATTGTATCAGGTTTACGTGATAATACCATTAAAATATGGGATCGTACGGATTTGCAATGTGTAAAGGTAAGTAGTATCTCTCTTAAATTAAGTATTTATTTATAGTATTTACCCCCACCCCTTATTAACAGACTCTAACTGGTCACACTGGTTCAGTTTTGTGTCTTCAATACGATGACAAAGTCATTATCAGCGGTTCATCCGATTCAACGGTACGCGTCTGGGACGTTAATACCGGTGAAATGGTCAATACCCTCATACATCATTGTGAGGCCGTTTTACATTTACGTTTCAATAATGGCATGATGGTTACCTGCTCTAAGGATCGTTCAATTGCTGTTTGGGACATGACTTCGCCAAGTGAAATAACTTTACGTCGTGTTTTGGTGGGTCATCGTGCCGCTGTCAATGTCGTTGATTTCGATGAGAAATATATTGTGTCGGCTAGTGGTGATCGTACAATTAAGGTTTGGTCAACTTCATCGTGTGAATTTGTGCGCACGTTAAATGGTCATAAACGTGGCATTGCCTGTTTGCAGTATCGTGATCGTTTAGTGGTCAGTGGTAGTTCAGATAATTCAATAAGGTAGGAGCGAATTATTTTCATTATCAATTGATTTTCTGTTACAAAAAAGTAAAACACATTCTATTTCTTTAAGACTTTGGGATATTGAATGTGGTGCTTGCCTACGTGTGCTTGAGGGTCACGAAGAATTGGTACGTTGCATACGTTTCGATTCCAAACGTATTGTTAGCGGTGCCTATGATGGCAAAATCAAAGTATGGGATTTAGTGGCAGCTTTAGATCCAAGAGCACAATCCAATTCATTGTGTCTGAATACTTTAGTGGTGAGTTGTGCGAAGTGAAAATGTTTAAGTTTAATAATTAAATATGTATTTTTTTCCATTGTTATTTTAGGAACACACTGGTCGCGTTTTCCGTTTACAATTCGATGAATTTCAAATTGTCAGCAGCTCACATGATGATACAATATTAATATGGGATTTTCTTAATTTTACACCAAATGAGAATTCTACAGTTCGCACACCTTCACGTAAGTTTTTTGTTATTAAATTTTATTTAATTAAGTAGTTGAGACTAGTCAATTAGATCAAATATAGGTACATATTGTCTATAATCTAGTCTATGATCTAGTGAATAGTCCATAATATAGTCTAGTCTATAATCTAGCTTATTGTCTAGCAAATAGTCTTTCTTAAAGCCTAGTCTATAGTCTGGTCTTCGGTCTACATCGTCTAGTTTATAGTCTAGTATATGGTAGTCTATAGTCTAGTCTATATTCTAGTGTATAGTCTATAGTCTAGACTAGTCTATAGTCTTACTCCATTGTCTAGTCTATAGTCTAGTCTTTTGTCTAGTCCATAGTCTAATCTATAGTCTAGTCTATAGTCTAGTATATAGTTTAGTTTATAGTCTAGTCTATAGTCTAGTCTATAGTCTAGTCTATAGTCTAGTCTATAGTCTAGTCTATAGTCTAGTCTATAGTCTAGTCTATAGTCTAGTCTATAGTCTAGTCTATAGTCTAGTCTATAGTCTAGTCTATAGTCTAGTCTATAGTCTAGTCTATAGTCTAGTCTATAGTCTAGTCTATAGTCTAGTCTATAGTTTAGTGTATAGTCTAGTATATAGTTTAGTCTATATTCTTGTCTATGGTCTAGTTTATTGTCCAGTCCTCGTTCTGTTCTTTGGTCTAGTCTATAGTCTAGTTCATAGTCTTCTCTACTGTCTACTTTTCGGTCTAGTCCACAGTCTAGTCTATAGTCTAGTTTAAGGTCTAGTCTATAGAATTGCCTATAATCTAGTCTATAGTCTGGTCTATAGTCTAGTCTTTCGTTAAGTCTATAGTCAAATCTTTAGTCTAGTCTTCGGTCTAGTTTATAGTCGAGTTTATAGTCTAGTCTATAGTCTAAAGTCTAGTCTAGAGTATAGTTTATAGTATAGTCTTAATTTTAATTTTTAGTCTAGTCTAAAGTTTAGTCTTTTCTGTAGTCTAGTTTAGTCTAGTCTTGCCTATAGTCTAGTCTAGTCTTAAGTTAAGTCTTTAGACTTGTCTATAGTTTGTAACGAAAAAAAAACAATTTTTTTATTTAAAATCTTTTTTGTACTATTTTAGCTGCTCTCATGGAACATTAACAATTTATAAAAGATCAGATGCTTAGACATGACGGTTTAGCTGTTTTTTTGGATTACGGTAAATTTGAAAAAACGTAACAGCTGTTGTTGAGTGTGTGTGCATGGGTCTCAAATCATTCAACATTGTTGCGTTTTTAAACAAAAAATATTCCGTTACACTTGTGCAACCGATCTCTCTCCCTTTTAATCTCTACTAATAAAACAACAACAACTTCTCTTATTAAAAAAAAGAAATTAAGAAAAAATATATATAAAAAAGCATATGTTCAATTAGCAGAGTGTATACAAACAAAAAAATATTATTATGAAAAAATAAAACCTGTTTAGTTTTTTTAAGGCTTTAAGGATAAATATTAAACAAATTATAATATAATTGAGCAATTAAGCTTGAATATAAATAAAAAGTAAATACAAAATTCATAAAAAAATTAATTACGCTCAAACAGAATTAAAAACAAAAAAAGAAAACAAAAACATTCATTATCTTCAACAAAATCATAAAATCGCTAGAAATTTTTGAATAAAATTATTATTATATAAATTAAATGAAAAACTAAATTAAAATAAATAAAAGAAATTGTAATTATGATTATAAGAGAAAATTTTTTGTTAAAAAAAATAAACACTGTGTTTAATATAAAAACAAACAAAAATATTCCCGGTTAAGACCTAATATTCCCCCCTCCCCCTTTATCCTTTTATTTAAAAAAAACCTCATAATAAAACTCCTACAGAAGGAAAAAAATTATATAAACTTATTATAAAATTATAAAATACTATATTAAAAAACAAAATAAGGAAATTTTAAACGATGCAGTAATTAAAAAACAAACACAAAAAAATAAATTAATAAAAATTGTTTAAATATTTATAAAAACAAAACAAAAGCAGAAAACCACAAATTTATTTACAAAACAAACTAAAACTATATACACATAGATGATTAAATAAACGATTGATTATTGTATTTAATATGTAAGAGTTTAAATGATTTTGAAAAACTATTACAAAAATAGTTTTTCACCATAAATTCCACAATTAATATTGTTTGTTTTAGAGTTTTTTCTTTTAATTTTGTGTTTAATTTGTTTAATTCAAATAGTTCTTCCATAATTTGTTTTTTTTATTTTTCTTATTTATTTCTTTTTTAGAAATGAAGACATTTTTTTTAATTTCATAATTAATTGTAGAATATAGTACCGGTACTCATTCAGAATTGGGCAGTGTAAGACATATGATTTATGTTGGAATAAATTGTTTAACTGATTCCTTATTTCGATTTGAAGGAAATATATTTACAAACACTATTGTCAAAAAATTTCGAAATACAACGATACAATGCTACGACACCGATTGTGAGTTGGGTGAATGTTGTTAACTTTTTTCTTCGAAATTATCAGCTATCGAGCTACTAATTCTTTGCAGTTGAGTCTATAGTCTAGATCAGCAGTGAATCCAGCTTAAGTGTTAAGGGCGAATTCCCCCTACCAACGCCACTTCCCCTGGTCTAGATTATATTCTTATCTTTCTACTCTGGGCTATAGACCAGAGTACAGTTTAATCTATAGTCTGTACTATAGACTAGACTATATGAAAGACTATAATATTTGCTATAGGCTAGACCATAGTCTTATCAATAGTACAGTTAGTAGTGCAGGCTAGTCTATACAGACTACAGTCTAAAGTCAAGAATAATCTTTTCAAAAGTCATCAATTCATAGAACGCATTTTCTAAATTTAAATTCCAAGATTGATTGATAATTGAATCAATTCCAAAAGAATATGAAATTTTTTAATTATGTTTGTATTCAAAATGGAGAGAAATATTAAACTTCATAAGAAAAAATTTGTTAAATTTAAACAATTAACAAGAAAACATGTTTCCCCATTTGTGTAATTGCTTTCAACATAATACAACTATGGATTTCCCCATGGTTTTCCATATTGTCAAAGAAATTTAATTAAATTAATTTGAACAACAAAATTATTTATTTTTTAATAAAAATATAATAATAAACGTTAACTTATAATAATAATAATTACACATACAGAATATACAATACAATTATTGTTACATCGTTTATCGTACATCTATACTATATTTGAATAAAAACGGAAAAATAACATACAACCAGGAATGAAATTATAGTAATTGATAGATTAAAATTAATGTTTGTGTAAATGTTTATATTAATTTAACCAATTCGAGATACTAAACCTCATTTCATATTTAGGCAAAATTTTCTTTAGTTTTTTTTAATGTTAAAAAAAATACAATAATTTGCTTTTGCCTTTGTAGTTAAAATTGTTTTGATTTTGATTTTAATTTTCTAATTGTAGTGTATATTTTAGCGTCTACCTGTATTTGTGCAAAAAAAAATCAATTTAAAAATTTTGTTTAAAAATTGTTTAATTTTTTTGTTTAATTTAAAATCAACATTTTTTTTTTAATTTATAACTGATAGAAAGCGTGTAAGAAAAGAAAACAAAAATAAAATTAGTTTTAGCTATAAAACAAATGTAAAACATGTCTATTTATTACCAAAAAAAAAACAGTTAACAATAAGCAGAATTTCAAAATCTTTCGAAATCGAGTCAAACTTTAAAGGAATGTTATTCCGATCAACAGTAGAATTTCAAAATCTTGCGAAATCGACAAACTTTAAACGAATGTTATTCCGATCAACAGTAGATTTTTTAGAATTCTTTAATATTTAATTTTCTTTAATTGGAAACACTGAAAAATTAATTTATTAAATTAAATTTAACAGAACAAAACTAAAAATAGTTTGGAATAATTATTAAATTCAAACCATTTCTATAAAGTGATTTTTTTTGTCAATTTTTTATTAAAAAGTTTATTTCGCTTTATTTTTTACCTATTTAGCATTAGGGGAAGAATTTAATTTGAAATCATTCTCAATTTAAGCTACCTTTCAAAATATATAATATTTTCTTAAAAAATAACATTGTTCTATTAACTTATTCGGTCGGACTCCAGTTTAAACTTATTCAGCTAATTAACATTTGAATACAACTCTGATAGTGCCGCTTTACACAGCGAAACTTTTATTTTGGAAAACTTTGTTATTATGGCTTTTTAACTTAAAAAATGTCGTCATACCAAGTCTTCATACAACCCCATGTATTTCTTATGGTATGACGACCTTAGGGTTTCTATAAGTCTTCATACACTTACAACGTACAACGGCGATTTGGCCTAGCCGCCGATATTTTTAGTGTCAGCCGCCGTTAATGTTTGTCGACACAGTTCTTTGCACTAGTGTACAGCCAAACATCTTGTAAATTTTTCTCGGAATTGTTGAAATTAATTTCTGTGAAGACGATAAAACTAGTTTTGCTATAAAAATAAGAAATGAATAGTTGAAAAAGTTATAAAACTGTTTGAAAATAACATAAATATGTCACAACTCAAAGAAACAACGAGGAATAAACAAAATTAACAATTTTACCAAGAAAAAAGAAGGGGATATATACTGAAAAAAAAAACAACGTAGACAAAGCACCCTCATAAAATACACTGAAAAGTTGTCTCTACGACGTATAAAACAGAGAGAAAAAGCTGGCGCAGCAGCAGCACCACAGTTGGCAGATACAAAATAACAACGTACGAAAAAGAACGTAAAGCAAATAAAAAGAAAGAAAAGTTATTTGAATTCTACTGTGTCTTTTTGGAAAAGAAGTAAAAAGTCTAAAGAAGTGTATAGTGTGTGTTGTGTTGTTAAAAAGAACGAACGAACGTAGTAAATAAAAGAAGAAAAAACATTTAACGACCTAAAAAAGTTTTTTTGTGTTTAAACAGCAGAGAAACTAGCTCATTACGAATTCTAAACATGGATGATACCAGTATACAGGACAAGGAGCGCTATGCCAGCCGCGAAAACCATTGTGAGATTGAGCGTAGAAGACGTAACAAAATGACAGCTTATATTACTGAATTATCGGATATGGTACCCACTTGCAGTGCTTTGGCCAGGAAACCGGATAAGCTAACCATTTTGCGTATGGCCGTCGCCCATATGAAGGCTCTGCGTGGTACTGGCAACACCAGCAGTGATGGCACCTATAAACCTTCATTTCTAACTGATCAGGAGTTAAAGCATTTGATTTTAGAGGCAGCAGATGGTTTTCTATTTGTAGTGTCGTGTGATTCCGGACGTGTAATCTACGTGTCCGACTCAGTGACACCAGTATTGAATTATACCCAAAGTGATTGGTATGGCACTAGCCTGTATGATCATATACATCCCGATGATCGTGAGAAAATCAGAGAACAGTTGTCTACGCAAGAATCGCAAAACTCTGGACGCATTTTGGATTTAAAGTCGGGCACGGTTAAAAAAGAGGGTCACCAGTCGTCGATGCGCTTAAGTATGGGCGCTCGTCGTGGTTTTATTTGCCGTATGCGTGTGGGTAATGTCAATCCCGAATCAATGGTGGCGGGACATTTAAATCGCTTGAAGCAGCGCAATTCCCTGGGTCCTTCTAGGGATGGCACAAACTTTGCTGTTGTCCACTGTACGGGCTATATAAAAAATTGGCCACCTACTGAAATGTTTCCCGGTGTACACATGGAGAGACCAGATGATGACATGCATGGTTCCCACTGTTGTTTAGTGGCTATAGGACGTTTACAGGTCACCTCTACAGCCTCAACAGATATTTCAAATTCGAACAATCAATCAGAGTTTATCACACGTCATGCCGTCGATGGCAAATTCACCTTTGTCGATCAACGTGTTATGAATATTTTGGGCTATACACCCCCAGAGCTGTTGGGTAAAATATGTTATGATTTCTTCCATCCCGAAGATCAGTCTCATATGAAGGAAAGTTTTGAACAAGTACTCAAACAAAAGGGACAAATGTTCTCTTTAATGTATCGTGCCAGGGCCAAGTCTGGTGAATATATTTGGTTGAGAACTCAGGCTTATGCTTTTCTCAATCCCTATACCGATGAAGTGGAATATATTGTTTGCACAAATAGCTCAAATAAGTCTTCATTACATTCGGGAGGTGCCGGAGGAGCTCACGATAACAACAATCCCGAACAAGCGGAACATGTTTATGTAACACCCGGAGTGGATTATACTTTACAAGCTAGACGTGATGTTACACCATCGGCTGGAGGTCCTGATCCGAATATGTATGCTGCACATAATATGCTGACAGCAGGTGGAGCTCCACCGCCACACTTGGGCCAGCCAAATACACAGCAACCCCCTAATGTACAAAGACCAGCTTCAACACAAAATCCCATACCTTACACTTACGACACTACACACTCACCTTTGGCTTATAACACTGCTCCGGGAGGACCGTCTCCAAATACAGCTCATATGGCTAAAATACCCAAAGCCAATACATCACCCACACCCCAAACAAGCAATTGGCCACTAAGACCACCGCCGCCGCAACAACAGCAGCAACCTGTTACTGAGGGATATCAGTATCAGCAGTCTAGCCCGGCCAGATCTCCCAATGGCCCTACATATACCCAATTAAGTGCAGGTAATACACGTCAAGCGCCCACATATCAAACGGCGCCCACTAATGCGGCTCCTGCGGCCATGTGGGACTGGCAAAATGCCCAACATCCAGCCCATGTCGCTCACCCCCATCCTGCTGTTCATCCTCACTCACATCCCCATGGTGCACATCCGCATGCCCATGTCCCGGGCCAGGGACCACCGCAACAAGAGATCAATGACATGTTGCAAATGTTTGATCAAAGTGCAGCTGGAACATTTGAGGATCTTAATATAAATATGTTTAATACACAATTTGAATAAGATGAAGCCTCTACAACAAATAGTTAAAGTAATGTATTCATAATTGAGAAACGAACAAAATATTTAATTACACAAAAAATGGCAAATATAGAATTTAAGAATTTCATTAAATTTAGATTTAAGTAAAAGCGATAGATGCACACATCGTTTATTCACATTTGAAAACTACATTAATTGGAATTGTAAGATTTGCTTTTAGCTATAAAGAGAAAAAAAACAAAACACAAGTTATAAGTTTCATTTAGAAATTGTTGCTTTTTTACGTCTTCAATGTAAACTTTGTATTCGTAGCTAGATTAAACAAAACAATACACTTATATAATACATACATACTACTTATTATTGTCTACAAAGGCATACATACATTCATAATACATTCACCATTTTACGCTATTTTCTTTTTTAACAAAAATCCAACAATTGTGTAAGTTATTAATCTGTATACATAATTATATCTTAAATATATCGAAGATTTTGCATTTTTTGACAAAATTTCAATAATTGTGTTTCTAGTTTTTATTTCAATTGTATGCAATTCAAATATATTCTTTAAATTTAATTGTCTTTTAAAGAATCGAAAGAATTAACTCACGATCACTAACGTTCTTAAAGATATTTTTAAAGGGGTTTCCAATTCAAATAGTAAAGTCGGGTTAACTGTTTTCTTAGAAAACTTAAAAAAATTTCAAAATTTCATTCGGAACTTTTATATATTCAGCCCTATTCTGCATTTCGTTTACGTTTACGCAATCAGTTACGCAACGACCAAAAAAAGATATTCCAACAAAAAACTGAATCGTAAGAAAAAGAAGAAGCAATTCCATCTCGTTTCAATGCTTTACGAATTGTGTATTTTGCGTTACGATCGTACCTACGTTTTTGTGAGTTATTGTTTATGTGTTGGAGAGTCGAATAGAAATGCAGAATACCAAAGTTGCCAAACGGAGAAAATTTCGATTCGAATTGAAATTCAGAATAGGGGCCATTGTTGTTGCAGCAGCTACACGTGCAAAGTCGCCAATCCATAATCGTAGATCTCCAATTCGTCCGGGTGCGAAAACATAACGAAGCTGTTATATTTCAAATATTGTTAAAAATGACACGATATCTCGAAAATCTGATGTGGTTTAGAAAATCATTTAACAATGTTTTGTCCTTTAATGGAATTTACTAGGATTGTTTCTCATGACTCTAATAAGTAATTAGCTGACTACAACTGCATATTCTACTTTGAAAAACAAGCAATTGGAAACAGTTAAATTGATTAAAAAAATTTGACATAATCGTCACGTACTACAATTAAAAGTTAAATAAAAGACCATAATGATTTCTTGAAATATTTAATTTAAAAACTATAATTAACAACATAAATTGATATTATTTAATATTAACTATTTATTAATATAGAAAAAAATAGTTTGCAAATAGCCCTGATCTTCTTAGTCATTATTCCATAAAACCTATAAAATTTATTAACATATTGCTAGTTTACTTTAAGAGTGTCATAACTCAAAATACATTAAAATAAAAAATGATAACAATTTATTAGAAAAAACTCAAAGTTTATTGAAATTTGAATACGGGAACGACCTACTAAACATACATATTTATAGAATTATGACAGATTTCAAGTAAATGAGCAATATAAATATTGTTTTAATGTAAGAAAGAGCGTTTGTTTGTCGATTGCATTCACATGTATAACAATTGCAATGACCTTAAATTTTTGTTCATGTCTGCAGTTTTCTTTTTTGTTTACTTTTTCGTTTAGCCAAATTTACATATAATTGTGCAATTGTTTTATTTGTTGCATACCATTTTTTAAGTTTTAAAAGCTAACTTTTATAGAAATTGTATGTAACAACGAATAAACCTCGAAACAGAAAATTATCAAAATAAATCACAATAGCAAGAAAACAAAAAATTTCGGTATGGAAACGATTTACTCATAAAATAACAATTACAGTGGCATCAGGGATTTTCTACTGTAACATCTAATAAACAAAAATACAAATTTCATATTTTTGATTTTTGCAATATACTGTACATATGTATGTCTGAAAATATACAGCATCAGAAGCACTGAATTCTTTAATTAACAGTTTTTTCTTCGCTATCATTTTGACAAATTGTCTCATTTGCATCGGCTGTCAGTTCGCCTTGATCTTCGATATTCTGTAGATTTCTCAATGCCCGCTTATAGTCTCTAAATCGTGGCCGTTTAGCAGCTATTGTCATTTCCGATTCACTTTCGCTAGTAGTAGCAGTTCCACAACTTTGATCATTTTGCAGTTCGTCATCGTCTAAATCACTGCCCGATTGTGCTAAAGTAGCTTCTTTGCGTTTGCGTATATTAAGCCAAGCCGACATTATTTTATTCATAGCCGGTTTTTGGCTTTTAACCATTTCGATGGGTTTATTACATTGTTCCGTTTTGTTGCGAGAATTATTGACTATATTTGATACCTGATGCCATTGCAATTGGGTAGCTGGTCTTAAAGTGGCTAAAGCTTGCTCCTCCGAGACATTTTTAAAATCTAGCCAATTCTAAAAAAACATTTCTTTTATAAACTGTACTAGTGTATAAGAAATAATTACTTACATTTACTTGCTCCTCAGTTTCTAATATTGCTGGCATACGATGATGTAGCCAAGACATAATTTTTGATGATTCAAAGGTAATTATCGCATAACTATAGATTTTATCACCGTGTTCATCTTCCCAAATATCAAAAAGACCAGCCATTTTTAAAAGGTTTACATTCTCCGGCTGCCAAGTGTTGCGATCATAAATTTTAATACCATCCTTTTGCGGCATATATAACAGATGAGCTGCCCGTTCGGAAGGTTTTGCAGACTTTGTCGTCTGCCATTCATAGAAGCCTTCGCATAAAATCACACAACGTTGACCACGCTTAAAAGGTCCTCGATATAACTTTGATTCCAACATATGTTCCAAACGACAGTTGTTGGTGGACAAACCATGTTTACGCCAATCACCCTTGTGCCAAAAGGGTATCATGCCCCACATCATAGGTACAACAAGGCGACTGTTTATGTGGTTATTAGAATCTTCTTCGTCATAAAAATGATGAGATGACACTAGTACAGGTGTAATATCGGTGGGTGCCAGATTGTAAGAGGGACAATATTTACGACCGCAATTGAACTCCAAGCGATATTCCGGTTCAAGTTCATCTTGCTGCTGCTCCTCTTTATGGTTTGTTTTTTCACATTTTTCTTTACACGATTTCACTTTTTTATCCTGGCGATATTTGTAACGACAGGCTTTCGTTATTTCACTTGGTTCTAAGGTTCTGTAAATATTCTGTATTAATTTTATGCAGTTTAAATATTTTGTTTTACTTACAAACAAGTCCTACCACACATTTTAAAATTGTCTCCGGTCGAGAAATAAAAAAAACAAATACCTTACTTACCAACCTTTGTGCTAAAATACAAATCTATGTTTAAGTTGGCAATATTGTTTGACAGCCAGCCATTTCTGACATTTTTTATATAGAGTTTGACAGTTTCGGTGCAAAAAAAAACTCTGCTGGCATTACCTGGTAATAGAACGAACAAAAGCAGTAAATAAGCCGACAACAATTTTCTTAGCATACAAATTGAGAATAAAACTGTAATATATTAAAAATGGGTGATCGTTATAATATTCATAGTCAGTTGGAACATTTACAAAGTAAATATATTGGTACTGGTCATGCTGACACCACAAAATATGAGTGGTTAACAAATCAGCATCGAGATTCCTTGGCCAGTTATATGGGGCACTACGATATGCAAAATTATTTTGCTATTGCTTTAAATGAGACAAAAGGTAGAATAAGATTTGACTTAATGGAACGTATGCTGCAACCGTGTGGACCACCTCCAGAAAAACCTGAAGAATAATATATTTGAACTAAAATAAAGAAAATAAAAATATAAATCAAATGTGTTTCATTGGAGATGTCAAAAGCAGTATAAATATAAATCGATAACTTCTATTATGATGCCAGACATTATAATTCTTTGTTTTGTTCCAGCCGTAAATAACATTTTAAAATAAAAACATAATATAAAAGAAATATTTATTGTGCAATAAGCAGGCAAATTTGGTAATGAAAATTATTGGGCTTTATATCTTTTGAAATTAAGTTCCGATTTGTTTCCATTAAGTCCCAATTTTATGTAGACAATTTGCTTCCGAAGTCTCATTTTTTAATAACTCGGATTCAGCGAAAATTGAGACGGCATAATGTCGATTTTAAGCCGCTGCCTAATGTTTCGGTGTCTGCCGCCTCTGTCTTAAATATTTGTACGCGCAGGCAAAAAATAAAACCGAAATTAAGAGGAATTAAATTAAATAATTTTAAAATATATATGTACACCCTGTGGTTTTTGAATTGAAGATATTAAAATTTCAAAGCAAATTGGATATTAAAATTTCAAAGCAAATTGGAAAAAATAATGTTTATTTGAATTTTCTTGGTTTTTACTTAAACTAAACAAAAATAGTTAACAAATTATATAATAGTTAATAGATTTTCATAAAAGCATCTTTATAAATAATCTTGATTATTACTGAATAAATAAATAAAATATCGTTGTTTTTTATCCAACACTGCATAATTTCACACACAAGTTTTATGCTTGCTCTGTGTTGTGGTTATAAACAATATATATGCTTCCAAAATTCCACTTTCAAAACTCTCGGATTCCGTATTCATTTAAAATCGTTGAAAATTGAAAAACTAAACGTAACTGAAAACTTAGCCGGCTTACAGTCGATTTTAAGCCGCCGCCGATATATTTAGTGTCAGTCGTCGACGCCGTTAATATTTGTCGGCGCAGGGCTCTTGGAGAATAAACCACGAAATCGTCTCGAAATATTACACAGAAAACTATATAAATTGTTTTATTTTTACTTCTAAATTTTTGTTAATTAATTTAAAAAGTCAAAATATTATACATAAAAACTATAAAACAATTCTGCTACTCTAACAACATATTGTAAAAAGTACGTGTTAATCTTTTAAATCAAATTTTTTCTCACCGAATATGCAAAAAAGCAATAGAGTGTGAAAAGAAAAAAAATACATAGGAAAATGAAAAATTTTCACTTGTCATGGCAATTTAAATTATAAAAGGAAGAAAAATGTATTGAAAAAAAGAAAATAGTTAATAATTAAAATTAAGTCATTACAAAAAGTTTCTTAAAAAGAAATTAACAACAAATTATAATAAAATAGTTAAAACTAAAGAAAAAAACATATTTTTGTTTATATGTACCAAAAGCCATAACTTGGTAATTGTTAAAAAAGTGCAAAAAAATTTTGGTTATTTAATAATTGTTTTGTTGTAACTGTGTGTGTGTGAGTGGAGCAAACATGAAAAAAGTATAACATTTTTTACCTTCGCGGGACATAACGACGGTGACCCAACCAACCAATTCAAGTTCGTTTATGCACGATTATATTGAGCCCCCTGCATTTTAAGCGCATTGTTCTCTTACGAAAAAATGTAACCATAAATTGTATATTTATTAAAAAATATGTTACAAATAAGTATGCATATCAACTGCGCCTTAATTTCCATGTATAGTTCTTGAAAAATTAAAAAAAAAATTATTAAAATAAATTTATAATGCGAAACAAAAAAAAAAATTAGCAAATAATGCAATTCTTGTTTTTACATTTTTCTAATGTCATCTCTTTTCAACTAATTAGAAAAAACAGTTAAACAAGAGATTTTTTTAAGTAATCTAAAAAAGAGTACAAAAGGGAGATATAAATTGAAAATAAAAAAAATAAGAAAACAATTATTCTGATTATTAACCAGAGCTGTATAACAGAAAAAAAATCACTAAAATATTTTAAATTATCCGCAGAGTGCAATGAAATTTGAATTTTTGTCTTGTCATTTTGTAAATGCAAAACGAAAGTTCTTTCATTATTTTATATGTTTTTGTGTTTTCGGATTACGAACATTTTAGTGTACGACAGTGATGTCTATATATAATATAAAGATTATGTTTTAAATGTAGAATAACAAGTATCAAAGTCTGATAATTTCGATGTAATGATACCCTATAAAGCAACGATCTCTACAAAATTTAGAACGTTCCCACGACAATTGGATCTACGATCCTGAACGATCCATGTCATAGTCGACCAAAGATTATCCATCCTGCGCCAGCTGTATCAATCAATTTTCGCCAAAAAAGAACTATCGAATTGTTCAACAACAGAATTAAGAATAGTATCAGATTGTTTCAAATGAGGGACTTCAAACTACCTTCACTTATTTTTTAGTACTTAAACGTTTTCGTTTAAGCCAAATATAGTAGATATTATTTGAAATAACCAACTTAAGATTCTATTTATTCAATTATCTACATCGCATATTTTGGTTTAGGTTGTTGAGTAAAATAAGTTAGTTTTTATTTGGAGCAAAATCGTTAACAGAATAAGATATAGGTTATATTAGTATTAATAAATATAAGTAAAAAATATTGATATAAATAGACTAGTGACTTGTTTAAATAACTTATAAATGTATAAGTAAAAATCATTTATTAAGATTTTAAAAGGTTAATGCTTCTCAAAGCGTAAATTTAACGGTTTCTATTAACTAATTTTTCAGAAACTGTGGTTATTTTATAATTTGTATTTTTTTTATTATGTCTAAACTGAAATTTTAACATTACTGTTAACGTTTTTTTGTTTCATCGACATGTTAGCATCACTCAGAAAACGTCATCCGAGAGACTGAAAAGAAAATAAAGAAGAAAAATATTCATACAATTTTTTCTTTTCTTTTTGCACAAACATTAAGTTAAAAATATCGTTGTTTTATTGCTCGATATTTTTATTTAAAAAGAAAAGAAATTTTTACAATGAAAATTGCGCTGCATTTTTTGTATTAAACAAATTAAAAGAAAACGGAAAATTTATTTAATTTAGTCAATAACAACAAAGAAATTTTTTTTCACCAATTCTTTTGTGTGTGTGTATTTTTTCTTCAAATTTATGTCTGTCGGTCTGTCTTAATTCTCATGTTCTTCTTATTTTTGTTGTGCAAAAAAGTTTTCGTCGGTATTTCATTATCTACTTTAAAAAAAAAAAACAAAAAAGGTAAAAAACATGTCAAATAACATTAATTGCTTTAAAGAAAAAACTGAAATACTTGCAAAAATTTAATATCTATTGAATTTTTACTTTGTAATATTTAATAATTCTTATTCTTTTATAATTCTTATTAGAATTAGTTGAAAAAAAGTTTATAGGTATATTTGTTTAATAAAATGCAATGAATTTATCTGTGAATCAGTTTTATTTTTATATATATATGTATATATAGAAGATGTATGTATTTATAAATGTAAAATATGTATGTATATTTGTGTCTACCATAGAAATAACTTGTTTATATTTTAGTTGATTACAATTTAAAATAATGATTTCATTGCGCATCTAAATACCTACATATAGAAATTATTAATTATTTGTGAAGTTTATTATTATTGTTGCTAAACTAATTAGTACAACGACACTACAAAAATAATTGTTAATATTTATTACTCTTTGAACGCTGATAAACTCTTTGCTGGTCTATATCTACTAATTGCTTTATTTTAATTCATTTAAGGCAAACATCTCCGTTTGTCTTTGATTTGTATGTTTCAAATCATTTCTAAGGGATATAGCCTTTATAATTTGAGAGAAATTATAAAATTTATAGTATTTTACAATGTATTCTACAAACCACTTAAGTTGACAGTTCATTATGCGTTTATGTTGAAATTTGTAGCACCCAATAAGTATCGTCTCAGAAAATAAAGATGGGAGTAGGCGAGATGATAAAGCCATGGGCTATTAAAAACAAATTGAAACCGGTTTTTCACCTAGGAACCAACGGACTTCATTTGAAATAAGACCATATACAAAGACTTTCAAAAAATGACTTGAAGGTATCACGATAAGATATCCATTTTATATTTCAAATACTAGAATAAAATAAATGGACTTCATTTCACTCGATTTGGGATAATAGCAAAACTTGAGTAAAATTATTTTCCAAACTTATTGTATTAATGAATAAGTTAAAATTTAGTAATTTGTGGTAGAATATAGCTTATATTAAGTATCTTAAAAAAAAGTATTTTCTCAAAAATATAAACGTTTCTTTTTACATTTATTTCCAGCATAATTTGTTGCTAATCAACTTAAAACTTCATTAACAAAAAAAAAAGATACAAACCCAACCTTTCAACCTTAAAAACAAACCTCCCTTAAACTAAACAACAGAAACAGGAAATTGTTAAACTTTTGGTTTTAATTCCAAGTTCCAGAAGTATAACAAAATAGAGCACTAACATAATAAAACAAGCATAAAACCTTTAAATAGCAATTAGGTGCTATAGGCAAAGCCTTTTGATTCAATTTGGAAGATAAGAAGTCTGTCAATAGCATTATAACAAAAATATATAAAAGAAACCAATAAAAGAGGGGAGGCAGGAGGCGGTGGATGTGAAGAAATTACAACGGAAAACTATTAAGGTTTTCGTAACTATATAATGAGTCGTCATGAAGGTAGTGGATTTTCTTTTATATATTTTTTTTTAAATTTCTTAAAAATCTTTCAATTTTCATATAAAAAAAGGTGTCAGCTGCGATTCATGTCTTAAATCGAATTTCAATGGTCGCCGCTATAAATGTTTAATTTGCTATGATTATGATTTATGTGCCGATTGTTATGAGGAGGGTGTCACCTCAACGCGCCACTTGGTGGATCATCCAATGCAATGTATTTTAACGCGTTCGGATATTGAGTTGTTCTTTGGTGGTGAGATGCTCAATTCGGAGCAGCCACAAAGTTTTACCTGTCCGTATTGTAAGAAAATGGGCTTTAGTGATGCCACGCTATTGGAGCATGTAACATCGGAGCATACGGAAACCAGTTTAGAAGTGGTATGTCCGGTATGCGCTGGCCTGCCAGGTGGTGAACCGAATCTAGTCACAGATGATTTTGCCGGTCATCTATCACTGGAACATCGTACTGGACCACGGGAATTGATTTCATTTTTGATATCCTTTTTTGAAAAAACAAAAAAAAATAGTTTATATATTTCTTATATGTATTTTTTATGAATTTTTAAGATTCGTCTTAAACGAATCAATTATTCCCTTTTACTTTATATGTATTGGTTTCTCCTTAACTTCTTTTGCACGACGAACCATCAGCTATAAGACATGGAGGAGGAGTACGTCGCATACCAGGACGTACACTTGGTGGCCCACGGGCTCGTCGTTCAAATATGCACTTTAGCTCTTCAAGTGGTCTCTCAGCATTGTCACCATCTGGACGAGAATCGGTTGATCCGATTGCTGAATTACTCTCACAATTATCGGGTGTCAGACGTGGCGGTCCGCCCACTTCACAGCTGCAACAATTGCAAATGCAAATACAATTGGAACGCCAACAAGTGACGGCAAATATTTAACCAAATTTTAATATTCCTTATGCGATGGACATGGTTTTGATTTTACTAATTTTTTCTTTTTCTACATTATCGTTATGTAGGCTACACGCCAGCAGTTGGAACGTTTACCAAGACGTGCACATCCTTTGGTCTCATCATCGAATTCAAATGCAACCATGGCCGAGGTAATCAGTGGTGCTACTGGATCGGGTTCGGGCAGTGGAGGCAGCGGTCTTATAAGTGGCGGTAGTAATGCCAATGGAGGCGCTGGTGGCAGTGGCTCGTGCCGCACCAACGAATGGTCTGTGTCTGCGCAACATCAGTCGCAACAATCGAGTCTGGCTGCGAATGCTTTGAATACTAGAGAAGTAACGTTGAATTCTAGCAATTTTTTGACTTTCAACGATTTCGGTTTGTCACCACAATTATCCTCCTTTCTACAGCCTGGTGGCAGTGGAATCAGTGGTAGCAATGGTAACAGCATGCTGGGCATGACAATTGGTGGCTCTGGAAGTGGCGCAAATGCTGGCTCTAGCGCCGGTGCAGCAGGAAGCGGTGGCAATGGCGCTGACGGTGCACAATCGCAGTTCTTGCTCACAAAATTTATGCAACCAACATTGAGCGATGCCGAATGGGCTGAAATCGGTCGGGAACGTGCTGATCGGTAAGTACATGTAGTGGCAATACATTGTGTTTTCGAAATTATTTAAATTTTTTTCAATTCCCTTTCAGTTCACAATTCGTACAGGCCTTACTGCTCTCAACTTTATCTTGTTCATCTCTGGATTTTGAGGATGATCATGAGAAGCGTGCCGAATCCCAGGAGACTACCAACAGTGATAATGTAAATAATGAAAAGGCGGCAGCAGCAGCAGCTGCTAATAGCAACAACACAAACACAGCCAATGATAGTGAAAATTTTGTCGATAACGATGTGCGAGAAACGATGATGAATAACAATGCTGCTGATGCCTCGGCACAAACCACAAATACCACAAGCAGTGGACGTCAACAAGTCCATCAACAGCAACAGACTTCGCCTGAAGACTTTGTTGTCGAAGATCTAAAACAACAACAGGCGTATTCAAGCAAAAAGAAAGTGGCTAATAGTGCAGCTGGCATTAAGTCAACTAGCGGCGGTGGAGGAGTCGCAGGCAATCCTGGTGCCGCAACAGATAGAGGTATTGAAAGACGTGGTCGTCCACCACCCGCTTCCGCGGGAGCTGTCGCTGCTACTGGTTCACAGTCGCAACAACAGCAACAACAAGGTCAGCAACCACAAAAATACAAACAAAGTGCTGCCGCTTCTGCAGCTGCAGCAGCAATGTCGGCAGCAAATACAAATCAAATACCCGATACTAGGTAGTGTTATCATCTCCATAGACCCGCCAAATCACTACAACAACATAAAATCAACATGAATTGCAAGAATAAAATCAACAACAGCAGAGAGCATTGCCGCAACAGCCGCAATAACAATATTCACTCTTAGCAAGCAATTAAACAGCTAAGAGGAACAAGAACATAACAGAAAACAGAACAGATTAGCAACAAAAAAACATCTTTAATTTAAAAATACAAAATAAATCAACTAAAGCACATGTAATAATGAATTATGTAGTAGTTATCGTCGTCTCTGTGGCTTTGTAACAAAAAAAGAAAAAAACATCAAGAAAAAAAAACACCGTCTAAAACGAAACTATCAATTTGGCCTGAATTCTCTTAGTTCCATTTGACAAAAATAATGTTTTTTTGATTCATTTTTATTATGTTTCATCCCTTCACGTTAATTGTTTCGCATTGGGAACTGATTTTAATTAGATGCAATTGATGGTTGATGTTTTCTTTAGTTTCGTTTATTTTTTAACATTTGGACGATCTATGTTCATAAAATCTCAACATGTGCGTGCACAGCAGCAGTTGCAACAACAACAACAACATAATATTCGTTTATTAAAATAAATATAATATTATAACTATTTAAAAAATTTATATAATTATAAAAAAAAAAACAAAAAGAAAAGGAAAACTCTTATTGTAATCATAACACTAAAACAAATCGATATTTTTGTTTATTCACCGAATGTATAAAAAGTAAGTATTAAACATATCTTTTCATCTGTTAGTTTACGGGAAATTTTTAACGTTTAAAGTTTCTTTCGTTTAATAATGTGTTTGTAATGTGTATACCTTCATAACTTCATAATTAAAAAAGATTATAGTTTGAAAGTTTCCGCGTTAGTAGAATGGAATTTCAGCTTTCATGTGCTACCAAATTTATTTGGCTCTGACCAATTTTTCCTAAAAAATAAAGGTTTTTCATATAAACCAATAAAACAGAATAAGTGGGCGTGGCATTGGGCGTTTAATAAAATACTTTGTTTTATAGTCGAATTCCATATCTACAGCATGGAAAAAATTTCATCTTTCTATCTACAGTAGTTTATGAGATATATTAATTTGAATAAAATAGTTGTAAGGAATTCACCTACTACCACATTATGTTCGCCTAATACTTTACAAAAAAATTGCAAATTTTATTTTAAATTTTTGCGTTCTCAACATGTTTTTGGAAAATTTGCTATATTTTCGATGTTTGAAGAGCTAGGAAGCTGAAATTTGGTGAAATGTTAGTAAAAGTATTAAGCTATCAAGTGATGAAAATATATTTTGCCACGCCCACTTTTTTCTAAAAATATAATTACTTTGAAAATAAAACCTCAAAATAACATAATCGAATGGCAAAAGGCGTTAATGAAATATTTTGTGGAATAGCTTAATTTTCACTCTTCAATATGATCAAACACACGTCTTAATATCTGTTAACGTTTTAAAGTTATACGATTTACACTGAAAACTTAATTAAGCCTTTTTTTTATTAATAAAGTATTAGTCTGTTAGTTCCCCATTAAACATTTCTTAAAAAATTAAAAACATTAACTTTGAATTCTGTACAATTACATGTTTTAATTTTTTAACTTATAACTTTAATAAGTTATATTTTATTAATATAAATTCTAATAACTAAAATATTCAATATGACATAGCTAAATTCAAATCTTCCATTGACATTACTGCCTGATGCAGGCAGAAAAATGTTTCCACACAATCTTTAATTATTGATTCATCTAAAAGGAAAACATATAATTAAAACAATAGTTATTTAACATTTGCAACACATACCCGGATATTGATTTTCCATAATAATACTGCGAGCCAAACTTTTTGCCAATTTTTTAAACAGGAAACGATTACCAATTAAACCATCACGCATGGGCTTCATAAGATGATGCACCACCCAAGGCGAAATTCGTCTAATACAGCTGCCTATAAGGACTTCATCTAATTCTATGCTGGGACTGCAGGGTGTAAATTCATCATCGCTGTCTTCACCAAACAGTTGGGCAAATTTCCATTTCATTACATCATGCCAACGCAGATCTTCTTCGATAAGACGTGCCAATGATTCACTTAATTTTCGTCTCTGCATAAATAGTTCACAAGGCCAAATGCTTTTACTTAAATCTATAGACTTGAATAAATCTTGACAGTTTTGTGGAGTTATTTCTTTCGGTTCCAGAAGACAGTTATTGTCTTGTTGCTCGGTTGGTTCAGGATTATCTTTAGTATTTATAACACTATCTTTATGGCTTTTGGTTGTTTGATTGATTTTGGCATCTTCAATTTCTTTAAGAATTTTACAAATCTGCGGATCATCGGGCTCTTCATTCGGATCAATGCCAAAAATTTCATCCAATTCAGTTTTTTCCTCGCTAAATAGACGTGCCAATTCTACAGCAACACTATCATTTGAATTCTCATTTTCCACTTCGTGGGATGCTGTTCCCGCTTCAATTAAACATGTGTCTAAAGGTGTTTTCTGTACTGCAGGTGAAATGGGTGAAGTGGGAGCTGTTACAATAGATGATGTAGGACTAAAGAAAACTTCTTCCTGCTTAGGCTTTGCATGCTGTTCACTGCGCTGCCTATTGTGACGCCTATAGTTACGATGATGTTGTTGTTGTTGTCTTTTAGACACTTTGGGTGTCTGATTGTTTAAAGGATATTTCTTAACAATATCCAAATATTTTTCTTTTTGTAAATGTTTTTGAAACATTTCGATTTTCTCATCTAAAGACATTTTATTTCGATCAGGGTCATCAGATGGAAAGGTTGTATTTTGTGTTAAGGGTGCGTCATTAGGTGGACATACATCCCCTAGAAGACCAGCTTCTGTTTGTGTTTCTTTGGAGGTTGTTAATGGTTTAGAGCTAACTTTATTTTGTATGCATTTCTCCAAATGTGTAAATAAACGTTTTTCTTGTGTTGTTCGCCGGACTATTGCAATCTGGAATATTTGAAAAAGATTTCTTTTATAAGAGATGTGAAAGACATTTTTATAATCAAAATATAGCTCCAATAGCGAGTCTTTGTCAATTGTTAGAACAGAATCAATTTGAGAGAACAAATATTTAGTTGGAAACTGTATCGCTACACAATATAGATATTTATTTTAATCCAGCAAGGGATTCTAGGTCGTTTAGTAAGAAGTATGTTCATAGCTATATAAAAGACCACTGGATGTAATGTTTAAAGAATTTTATCTCTTCAACTTACAATTTTCACCATAGCTCTTTGATAAAACTTTGCTATCATACATGCTTTGACGGCTTTATCCTCCAACAGCTCTGCTGTTTTTCTAATTGACTTTTTACACAATTCCTCATCATCATAGTCCTGCCGGCGCAAGGCATTCTTTTTATTATTGTTGCTATTGGAATTTAACAAATTCTCTTGTAATTGCTTTTCCAAATAATTCAAATAGTGCTGGCGAACCTTTAAAAATAAAGATATTTTATGAAAAAAAAAACAACTAAATATTAACTAAAATGTGTATTTACTAACCATTTCTGTTAAGCGGGTAAATTCCGGGTCCTGGTTATTTTCCTGCAATTCTTGTAAAAGCTCATTGTTTTCATCATTATCTTCATCAATGGCCTCTCCAACTGCATCTGTTATCATATTTTTTATTATGTTAAATTGTTGTTAATCAATCTTATTGGAATTTTTTGTTAAAACCAGTGTACACTTAATAAGGTAGCCTCGTCGCTACAACAAATACAACAATACAAAAACAACAGGCGATTTGTTATTGTAGAATAATCCCATCTGTCAAAAAAAGCTGTGTGTGTAGAATGAAAAAGCAACAAATAAACACAATAAAAATATGAGTTTTTAGCAATTATTTAAATTTTTAACTATTAATATTAATATATTATATTAATTAAACGTGGAATGTCTGAAAATCATAACTATATCTATTGGGAAGACCAATTTTCCGAATTAAAGGTGTTTTTTGTGAAAAGTGATTGGTCGTGTTAAAAATAGTTGAAATTGATTTTGAACGTATGCCGGAGCTAAAGATTTTCTTTTTTTATCAAGAGAGAAGGATAACAAAGACATTTAATCACGATTGACCTAGAAAACTCCTTTAAAACCATAATTTTCTTCACTTTTTAAAATTTTTACACCTTTTGCGATTTTTTTTTCTATGTAAACAAACAGGAATTTTGACAGATAAGATTGTAAAAGCTGATGATCAGCTGTGCGGACGAGGCTACCTTATTAAGTGTACACTGGTTAAAACTATTTTTTTTTGTTAATTTGTGGTTCAACAACAATTTATGAAAACAATCTGCTAGGACAATGGCGTTGCCAACTTTTTAATTTAAAAAATCACCAAATACTGATAAAAAGATATAAATGTAACGATTTTAATGGACAAATAAGTGTGCATCACTAAAAACAAGCAAACACACACAGCATACTTTTAGGGTGAAAACTATTTTGTAAATTTTGAATGAATTTTATTTTCTACTCACCACAATTTTTCATTTTAAGCATTATTTTAAAACTTACCACTAAATACTATTTGTTAGTGTAAAATTTTAGAAAAAATAAATAAAATTCATTTAAAATTTCTGTTCAATTGATTATTTGTTGAAAAATTGCTTTGGGATTTGGTTATTCAAATTAATTTTGGAAAAATTACTTAATTTTTATTGATTACTCTTCTTATATGTATGTACATAATAAAACTCTCAAGAACTTTTATACATTTTATGTATTTATGTTTTTTTCAACATTTTTTTATTTCGTCTTCAACTAAGCTATAATTAAATGTTATTAAATATATTTTAAACGTTTTTATTTTTTTAATAATATGTATAGTATAATTCATGTATAATGTGTTTTTTAGGCAAAAATTTAAACAATATTTCAAAAGTTTGAGTTACAAATATTTAAAAAAATGTGTTTTAAATAATTAAAATAAGATTATACAAAAATAAATAATTTTGTTTTGTTTTCTTTTTTAGCTTACAATATCATAGTAAATATTAAAAAAAAAGTTGGTGGCATTCAATAAACAAAATTATGTTTTTAAAGTTAAAAAATAAAAGAAAAAAAATATGCATAAAAACAGTGGTTTTTAGGTGAAAGTTTGCTGTAATTTATCTGTTTGCAAATTGACCTTCAACCTTTTTTTTCAACTTTATGTTCGATACACACACACTCATTTTTTATAATAAATTTATAGATTTTAAGATTTCGCATAAAATATTTTAATAAATATTTTAAATTTTCTTTCAATTTTGTTTTTCATTTAAAAGTATTGTTTTTTTTTACATAAATAAATTAAATGAAAAAATATCTGTTTTATAAGTTTAGTATATTTTATATTATTATGTATATCGTTAAATATATGTATAGCCAAAGTTTAGGTGACAAAATAGAATTTACTTTTTTAATAATTTAAATACCAACAAAATAATAAAGTCATTAAAAATGTATAGATAATATTAGTTGACAGTTAAAAAATAATAAAACATAATCTGTGTAAAAATGAATGTTAATAATTTTGTTTGGTTTGAAGTTTTTAACGGTTTTCAAAAACTGAGCATTAGTTTTGGGAATAGTTTTTTGGGTTGGGCAGATTCTGATTGTCGTTTAAAATTTTCATTACTCTTTTGTTTGTTCCCAGCTTAATCCTACTGTTCCCCTTCAAAACCTGTAAATCTGTTGATTAATGAAACAGATTAAAAATTACCAAATACTCCAAAGAAGTTAAAAAAAAATCCGTTAAAAAATAATTTAATTATAAAAATGTAGTTTATAATACATTGAGCGCAGTTAATATTTTTTTAAATATCTGGCCAAAATAAAAACAAATATTTAAATTCTTTAAAAAAATAAAACATCTGTTAATATAATTTAAAAAAAAAGTTAATGAAAATATTTAAAAAAATCGTATCTTTTATGTCTCTCTCTTTTCTGAAACAAAATATAAATTGAGAATTGCAAAATAATTCCCTGAATCCAAAACAATTTAAATATTTGTTAAATTTGGCAAAAGGAAACCCAGTTAAAAATGTATTTATTTAATTTTTATTTTATATAAACCCCCCCTCCATGCAGCCTAATTGTATTTCGCTCACCTTGTATAGATAACATAATATTTCCAATTCTCATCATATATGCTAGTTTAGAAACAGAAGAAAAATAAATGAGACAAACAAAAACTATTTAGTCCAAATCAACACTATCCATTTTTTCAAAACCAAAAATATTTTCAGAGCGTTGTTGCTGCTGACGTTGACTAGATGATGACGATGATGATGATGCTGATGATGTATTAGCAACTGAATTGCTAGTACCAGGTTGCTCCGAATTATTACTTGTAGTATTATTCTGATTTTGTTGTGACTGCTGCTGCTGTTGTTGTTGTTGATGTATGGGACATACAGAAGCAGTAGCCGGACGCTGATGCTCATCAACAATATCCATGTGAACATCATTTTCGTCGTCTTCTTCGCCATTGAGCGATTTACGGCATATTGGGCAAGTGCCGTGTAAATTCAACCATGGCACTATACAATCTTCATGATACAAATGAGAACATGGTAGTTTGCGTACCTTTTCGTTTATTTTAAAATCTTCCCAGCAAACGGAACATTGCAGTTTACGTTCAACTTCTTCGGCGCTTATATTTACTTTAGGTATATCATCAATCTTATCCTTGGCCAAAGGTGGGGGGCCAGAGGTTTCCATTTGATTAAGCAATTGGGTAACAATCGTATCTAAACCCTCACGTCCCCAGGCATAATCACCCAGATTGCCCATAAATAAAAGTTGCGAATTGTCGAAAGGATTTATTTCACCCGCTACAGCGCCACTACCCACAGATATCGACTGCAAAAAGTTTAATAAGACATCATCCAAGCGATCTAGACTTTGAGGTCTGACACGTCCACCGCCTGTTGGTAAGGGTCCCAGCGATACTATGCCTCTCGGCTGGTTGCGCATCGAACTAGGATTAATATTTATCTCCAGGTTGGGACCATTGCGGGAAGCCAATAAATTGGCTATTTGACCACGTAAGGTCTCCAGTTGCTGCTCGTCATTTCCACCGCCCATAAAACCTGCATTACTTGTACTGCTGCTGCCACCTACACTACTATTAGAAGCTGCAGCCGCTGGTGGTAATTCTTCCACAAAGCCTCCTGAGCAAATGGGGCAAATGTAATCGGTATTAGTATTGGGAATGTTTATTTCCTCATCGCACATATGACAATAAAACCTAGTTGGCACTGTTGGCCTTTCCTCAACAACTGCTTCAGCCATAGTAACTATTTGGTTAAGGGATGTTGCGGCCCGCTATGCCGGCTTGAAAATTACTGTAAGAGGGCTACTGTTTGCTTTTCGTTGCTGGGGGTATTTATTCTTTGTTTTCTTAAGCCGTCTGCAAATGTCTGTTAATGAAGTACTATAGTATGTATATTGCGTTTTCTATAAAAAAATATTTTACAATTTTGTTTCAGCTGGGTTTTTTGTTAATACCTATTGGCAATTTTTTGTCTTTTTTAGTTACCACACCACACTGTTTCTATAGTTTCACCACTTGTCTGAAATTTTGCATAAGTTTTCTAAAGCTTCTTGTGTGTAATTTCGTTTATATTTTCTTAAGTAGTTAGCAATTTTGTTATTTTACAATTTTTTACAGAATTAAAGTAAAATTTTATATTTGTCAATGCTTTTGTGAAAAAATTTCGATTTTTCTCTTAGAAAAATGTTCTTTTTTTGCAATACCCCACTAGAGACCTGTGCCGAGCAAATTTATTGGTGGTAGAGGCGGCTGACAAAATAAAATCATCAGCGGCGGCCGAAATTTTTTACTTCAAACAAAAAAAGTGTTTGCTACAAACACGATATACAGTCGTAATTCAGGTCTGAGTTGGGGAACAACTCTCGCGTCATCGCGATTATTTCTTAAACGCGTTCAGGCTTGTGTTTGTTGCCTGGCTTTCGACAGTTTTGCGTCTCGCTCGCACTGGTGTAATGTATTACTTCATGTAACTGTTCAAAGTTACATGTTGTCTACATTAACCTCGTGCTTTCGTTTTACCTCAAGTGAGGTTATGTTTTATTGGTGGAGACCATAGAATACTCAAACGTTTTTAACTGGTGGAGACCATAAAATACTCACGATATAACCTGGTGGAGACCATTTAAACTCAAATATATACTGGTGGAGACCATTAATACTTTTGATGAAATCAAGTCCGGATGCTCCAACTTCCTATATGAAGGTATAGGTCGGTTGGTGGGGTTTTCTCTGGACAAACGTGTGATAACCTGGCAATATGAGTGCTTGATGCACCGCCATCCTAATCAAAACCCAAAAAAAAAAAACACGATATACAAAAAATACATTGATGTATGATAAAGCAGAAAATGCTAGGTCGTCAAACAACGTATTTTCAATGGAACATCAAACAAAATTTGTTTGAAGGAAAAATTCAGCGATTTTTTGCACCATTTTTGCAAAGTATTTGTCATTAAAGTTAACAAATTTTTTATGCAAAAAATTGTTTTAAATTTGTTATGTATTTTAATTTTTTTTAAATTACATCCGAATATTTACAAAAATATAGTAAAACCAATAATATTGTAATATATAAAGTGAAATTTAACATTTACAAAATCTAATTATAATTAAAATTTGTCTATATTTTTACATTAAAATGTAATTTATATTTATTTTAGGATTTGATACTATTTCTTATTAAATAGATTATTCTCAGTGTATTCACCAATAATTGTTCACTAAAGAAAATCTTGACATTTCTAAAATATGGCAACCTTTTCAAAAGCGTTGTTATTAAAAGTAAAAAAAAACATTTTTACAACACGATAACACTGCAAAGAAACAAAAAGTCATCGTCTCTGCTAGATCCCAAGCGGCATTTGTTTTGCAAATTTATTTTTTTTCGTAAATTTTTGCAAAATCATTAGATTTTTGTAGTTAAAATTTAATAAAATAATTACAGAAAATATAAATAAACATGTCTATTTTGGCTTATAATGGTGGTTGCGTTGTAGCAATGCGTGGTAAGGATTGTGTGGCCATTGCTACCGATAGACGTTTCGGCGTACAGGCTCAAACAATTGAAACTGACTTCGAGAAGGTATTCCAAATAAATCCACGCATGTTCTTGGGTCTAGTAGGACTGCAAACTGATATTCTAACCGTTAAGGATCGTTTGATGTTCCGCAAGAATTTGTATGAGACTAGAGAGAATCGTGAAATGCAACCGGCCAGATTTTCTGCAATGCTTTCCAGTTTCTTGTACGAGCATCGTTTTGGCCCCTATTTTATTGAGCCAGTCATTGCCGGCTTGGATCCCAAAACAATGGAGCCTTTTATTTGTAATATGGATTTGATAGGCTGCCCAAATGTTCCCGATGATTTTGTGGTGGCTGGCACATGTGGTGAACAGTTGTATGGTATGTGTGAAACTTTGTGGAAACCCGACTTGGAGCCCAATCAACTATTCGAAGTTATATCTCAAGCCATGATTAACGCTTTCGATCGGGATGCTATAAGCGGTTGGGGTGCCACAGTGTACATTATCGAAAAGGATAAAATTACTACAAAAACATTAAAGACACGCATGGACTAGATGGTGGGAAAAGGCAAAACTGGTTTTATTTACTTTTCTTATTGTATTTTGTAATTAAATTCTCACAAAAGTGTTTCAAGCTGAAGGATTTTTAATTTAAATAAAATAATTTGTTTTAAACAAATGTAAAACAAAATCGTGTTTAAGAATTACAGAAAGAATTGTTTAATAAGAGAAAAAATTTACAATCATAAGATTATTATGTGGGGACTTAATTTGTTAACAAAATTTGTTCCAAGATAAAATCATTTTGTTCTTTAAAAAAATTTTAATATCATTTTTTTATTTAATTTTATTACATTTTTCTAGGAACTCCATTGAACACTCTTAATGGCCATTGCTAAGGTTGCTTCCTTTGTCTTGGCCCCACCGATAAATCCACTGTGATGTACAAATGTTAAACCTTCGATACCAGCTACCTTAGAAAGCTCTTCCTCTCTTAGTCCCCTCCAAGGTTCTGGCAAAAATTTACGACCCAAAAAGCTGTCAGGTGTTACAGGAACACCAGCTACACGCCAACCACCCGAAGTGTCTTTAAATATCACAAGTTTTGGTACACCCTCCATTTCAAATTCCTTCTCCAAAGCACTTAAATGATGTTTCCAGGGACAAAACTTTTCTAACAATAAAATTTCACCAGTTTCATAAATGTCTTTGGCATTTTTCAAAGCAGTGCGTACATATTCTCTAGCTTTTATCCAAGAAGCACCAATCGACAACACATTATCTATAAATTCTTTGCCTGCATAAGCCATTGCTTCTTCGAAACGGGCATTGACATCCACATTAGTGCCTTCCTCTTCCCAACTTGGATTGAAATTAGCCACTCTTTTCGATAGATGTGTGGAAATCTTATACAAAGGTTCCTTACCATCAGGACATATAGGCACTCCATTATCAATAGCATCAAGTTCACTTATAAAGTTGGCATACAATTGGTTAAATGTTAATTTTAAATTTGCCGGACTAAGCGATACATTGGCATGCTTTTTGAGGATTTCATCAATAACACGTTCTCCATAAAAACAGAAAACTAAACCGGCGCTACTTAATCTAAAACAAAGTATTTAGTTTAGGTTTTTTACATAATATGTTACTGACACGCACCTAATGTTATACTGATCTCCTAGTTCAGGTCTTAAACTACTCATGGTTTCCTGAAATGTTTTCTGATGGTGATCATAAAGCTTTTTCTCATGATCGAACTCACCTCCCACATCCACAATAATATCACAATGTTCATGCAGTTCGTCATCATTGCGTGACCTTAATATTTTAGCATTTTCATATTCAGGCAATTGTTTAAGCATAAAACAAGCTAACACCTCATCACAATGGAAGGTGCCACTATGTGTGCCTATAGTTAAAGGTGCTCCCTCCGTGCGCAAACGTTTGGGGCTTATAGCGCTGACAGTTGTGACAGACATTCTAAATAAATAGGCTGTTTATATGGTTTTATTCAAAATTTATTTTAATTTAATTAACAAACACTCACGCTTGTTTGTTTTTGGAATCGTAAGATAATGCCGAAATATCGACAATTTGCTTGTGAAAATGCTACACATGTTTACAAGTACAAATTGTACAAGGTGTTTGCAGATTGCATGACATAACAACTTTTGAGAGTATATTTTTTATATGTGTGATTTGACATTTTACTGTTCAGTATGGCATCTTATACGAATTCATCTTGCATGATTACATTCGACCAGTGCTGCCTAGTTTAAATCTGTCAATTTGGTGCCAGGGGTGTATAATTTGATTACGTCTTTTTCCCCTCTGTTTACACTATGTGGAACATTTTGTTTATTTCAATAAAAATTGAATATTTGATGAAATAATAAATATTTCTTTAAAGAGCAATATTTACATTTTATGCTAAAAAAAATATTTCAAAAAACTTTTTGTATAACATTTTAGCTTATGTTAATATGTATTTTAATTCAATTAGATTTTTTTAAAAGAGGTTTTTATGAAAAGCTTTTATACCCCATATTTTTGTATCATACAAAAACACAAATATTCCAAAAAATTACGCAATAACGCAATAATGAATAATGAAAACAAAACAACATGGCGATGAACTGCCAAAACGAATTACGAATGTGTCGTAGAAACGTCTATAGTCATTTAGAGGCCGTATTAAGTAGTTCAACTGATTCTATAAACATGGTATCGGACTAAACACTAACCTACCGGGAGCCACAAAAAATAATTAAAACCTTATTAGACGGACATAGTTATTATCAGTAAATAAATAAATAAAAAAATAATAGTTCTAAATTCGACTGTGCCGAATCTTATATACCCTTCACCATGGCGTTTAAAAAAAACAGTCGGTACCAAAAAGTCTTCTTTTACTTACACTTCGGGCTCAACATGATTAATTTCATGTTTCTAGATTCAATATCATAGAAAATTCAAAAATAATATTTTGAAAAACGAAAAAGTACCAAAAAGTTCCTTTTAATGGCTTCTAACTTAAGACAGGCTCCACATACTTAACTTCTAGGTTCTATAGATGAAACGAAAAGTCGACTTTTCGACTTTTTGCTTTTCATGAAAAGTCGATTTTTCGACTATTTTCATTTAATTAAAAGTCGACTTTTCGACTATAAGTATTTTATAAATAGTCGACTTTTTCCGACTTTTCGATTTTTTCGCCTTTTTCCGACTTTTCGATTTTTTCGACTTTTAGACTATTTTCAACTTTTTTCCGACTATTTTTTGACTTTTTTCGACTACTTTAAAGTTTTTGACTTTTTTCCACTTTCTTAAAATTTTCGACTATTTTGACTTGTTTCTACAATTTTCGAGTTTTCGAATTTTTCCGACTTTTTCGACTTATCGACCTTTTTGGACTTATCGAGTTTCAGACTCTTCGACTTTTTTCACAGACAATAGTCGAGTTATCGACTTTTTTAGAACAAAATAGTCGACTTCGACTTTTTTCGACATAAAGTCGATTGTTCGAAAGTCGGTTTATAGAAACCTATTAACTATATGTTTCTGGTAGGGTTCCATAGTTGAAACGAAAAGTCGACTTTTCGACTTTTGCAATGTTGATTTTTCGACTTTTTTCATTTAGTTAAAAGTCGACTTTTAGACTTTAAGTATTTTATAAATAGTCGACTTTTCAACTTTTTACTTTTTTCGTTTTTTTTTTAAATTTACAAGTCCCACCTGAGGCACTGGTTAAGGAGCGCACAACAGGCTCGATAGAGGCCTAGGTGTATTTCTTCGGATTTGATGTATATATGTATGTACATCCTCCTTTCAAACTAAATAACTAACTATAGGTTCGGAAAATTATATTCTAGAAATTACAAACGGAATGACAAACTTATATATAGCCTTCTCACGAAGGTAAAGGGTATAATAATAAACGTTGGTAGAAATATTGATAGAATAAATAGTTTCAGAAGTTTTTTATTTTCATTATTTGTAAAAATATGGTTGGTATTAGTACCGATTTAAGGCTTTTGAATACTACAAACGTAACTCCAAATACAGTATAAACACTCATATAAGTTAATTAATAGTTAATAAAGTATATGAGTAAAGTTTTTTATAAAAAATCTACTTATTTATGACATAATTAACCTATTAGAAATTTACATTTTATTTGTCTCGTTAAACTTATAATACCGCCGTATTCATAAAGATATTATGGGCTTATTTTAGGTTTATTACGCACATTTTCCATATAAAATTCCTACAATAAACCATCAATAACTTTATTAATCATTTATGAATATGGTGGATAAAATTTCAAAGAATTCACATTTTCTGTTTAACAAAATAAATAATGCATGCAAATATCGGGGTGTTAATATAATACTTTGCAGTTCTATTGGTTAAACATAATAAATATTTATGTATATATTATAAAGTTTATAATATAATTTCTATTATTTTCATCTATATACTAACATTGTCTATGATTTATTTGTAAAAAAATGAGAGTACAAATATCAATAATTTTAAACAAAAATTTTACGAAAACATATGAAAACGCGCCTTAAAAATGATACAACAATTTAATTATCATATATGAACTAATTTGAAATGAAAGCAATTAATGACAAAGTGTATTGAAAAAATAACAAACATATATAAAGCTAATTTTATTATAAGATTTATTACTCGAAAAAAAAGATATAATGTCCGAACAGTGGGTCATTGGTTGGACTTATTAATTGAGAGTTTATTTTTATATTAAAGCTGAATATTTACAGCAGATTTTTTCAGTTGACAATCAAAAGCAAATTAATAATCACATTGGTTAATCTAAAAATAAATTTAATCTAATGTTAAGCCCATTTGATGTTATATGGCAGTGTTGCCATGTCCGTCTGTCTGTCTGTTGAAATCAGTTTTTATAGGTCCCAGATATCGGCGAGATCCGAATCTTCAATAATTCAGTTAGACAAGCTTTCGAGAAGATCGCTATTTAAAATCAGCAAAATCGGTCTATAAGTAACGGAGATATGAGCAAAAATCCGAGACGTGCAAAAATCCGAGACGCGATGTGCGTGTGGAGAAGTATTTGGTTTTATTTAGCTGTGTATTTTTTTGTATGTTTGGATGCTGATCTGTTCTCACGAAGGTAAGTGGATATAACAAGAACAAGGAGATAAAGCAGTAATATGTTGGTAATACAGCTCATATTTGTTTAAGGGAGGTAATGCAGTTTGACGGTGGTATTACAGTACAACGGTTAATATTTCTTTCTGCTACAGTTTATATTTGTTTGTGTGTATGTTATGTGTGACATGTGTGCAGACATACAAGATAAATAAAAACTGTTTTTTTAAACATACTTGGTGAAGGGTATATAAGATTCGGCATAGCCGAATATAGAAATATTACTTGTTATTATATATTATAATAATAAAACATTTTAATGTCATCAGTTGTTTACACTTTAACATTTCTTGGTTTAAGGTTAAACCACCTCAATTGGGAGCTTGAAATTAATGAATTAACTGAGTACTTAAAATAACTCTGGAGGATTCATTTTAATTTAATCCCTAATCATTCACCTAAAGATTGGCCCTTAGTTGGTCATATCATTTAATATTAAATTATGCCTACTGAGAAATTTTTCATTTGCCACCCACTGTGCCAATAAACATTCAACTCAAAAGGGAATTTTTAGGAAAACGAAAAATATTGAACAAATAATAAATTTTGCCAATGAAAATTGAATTCAGTATAACAAATCAAGTTAAAACGAGCGCATAGATGTTAAAAAAAACGGTTAAAAAATATTTAACGTCTTACAGAATCGTTCAAATAGATTGCAAACATAAAAAATGGCGGAGACTCGTTTAAGAAGAAATGTTAGTCGTCATGTACCTACAATGTATGTAATTCGAATCTTATAAATTACATTTAAATACCAAATTTATTAAACATTTACAATTACAAACAAAATCTTACATATTCCTTAGTAATGTGAGATATTTTTGCGGTTTGTAAATAATAATTTAAACACGTGATAAATACCTTACAGTAGATATTTTCTCACAATATTTTTTTATATTTAAACTCAAACAAATTACACATATTGGCAGTTTATTTAATACATACTTACATGTTCGTATTAAAAAAAAAACTATTTTGTTGCATTTCAACATGTCTATAATAAATAAAATTAAAATAAAATGTGTTTTTAAATTATATTTACAAAAAAAAAACCTTGTGTACGATTTTTTTATTTTAAGCGCAGTTTATTGTGCAGATTAAACTTCAATTAACAGGTGTTTTTGCGGGGTTTTAAAGTGTTTCTTTAAATTATTGTAAAAAAAGTAAACGTTGTTTAGAAAACTTTATTGTGTTAATTTTCTGATTCTCAGAAGTGTAAAGAACAGTGTAATTATGTTATTGTTTGAACAAGAACAATAAACATCATTCGAGAATCTGTTTAAGCCGAATAATAAAAACTTACTCGTAAAATGCTTCTACCTTATGAAAGTCATAATACTTATCATCATAAAAGAAAATGGCGGACAAGTGCGTTCGTAGTGTTCGTGTTCGCATGGTGAAGGATTAATAAAAGTTTAATAAATCGAAAGATTGATCAAGATTTAATTTTCGAAATTTAATAGAATAGTTTAAAAATTTTCAGTTTTTGACGAATATATTCGTTTGATTTATTGCTAATAACTGATTGATTTGAAATTTTTTAATAAATCGAATAAATCGAATTCAGAAGAATTAAAATGTCGGAAAAAGTAAAAAAGTTGGCTCAGAAACACTTTCTAAGTAGACTGTGTCCGTCTGTCTGTCTGTGGGTTCACGTAAACCTTGTACGCAATTTGTACAAATTTCGCAATTTTCACGATAATTTTATGAAATTCTCTTCTTTGGGTCTAAGGGCGAACGCTATTGAAATCGGCTCCCCGTACCATGAAATAGGGGCTTCGGGCTCATAATGACGTTAAATGTTCTATTGTGTCTACAGAAATCGGCAAAACTTAGTTTTATAGAACTTTAAATCAGACTACATTCAAAATTCACTTATAAACACTCTACGAACCCTCTTGAAGAAAATCTCTTTTTTTTTGTCAACAGTAAGTAAAAATATTTCGGCATAAATTAAAAAACAAATTATTTTTTTTTTAGTAATTCACATTTTTAATGTATCGACTGGTGTAGGGTATAATATGATCCGCTATGTCCGATTTTACATTTTTTTTTTTTTGACATACAACTATACGACATCGATTATGAATTGGACAATAATTTCCTGTCCATTGATATATGTATATTATTAGTTAAGTAGATAAGGGCTGGTTTCTTACTACTCAGAAAAACTAGGCTTAACTTGCTGTTAAATTAAATTCGGAACAAATTTAGGCGGACTTTAACCGATGATTGTGTTTTTCAGTTATGGATTTAAGATCAGTTAACTTTGTTAGTATTATCAACTTTTCAGTCAAAAACATAAACAATGAACAGCTGTTTTTTGCAATATCCCTTTTGTAAAATGAAAAATTTTAGAAAAAATATAAATAAACATTTAAAACTATAATAATATTGATAAAAGAAATCAGATAATTACTATTTACTTAAAACATTAAGTTTTTCTTCTTCCGAATTCATTATTTAATTGTTTTTGTTGATTTTGTTTTCGCACTTATAACATAGTTTTAATTGGCCAATTACCCTCAGTTAAACTAAGATAATAAGTTACTTAACTGATTACTGAAAAACACAACACATATATTAAACTAGGTTTAACTCAAGAATGATGATTATCTTTATCAGAAAAACTTTCCCTAAAACTGTTTTTACCGGCAGTATTTTGCTTTGGGGACCTCTAGAGTCAATACCTGTCGCTGTAATTTTGTAATAATACAAACGGTAAACCCCCTAATGTAAATCTAAATATATGTATATACATTTATTAGAAAAAGTGAATTTTTCCAGTATACATATATGATATTAAATAACATTTAATACCGGAAAATTTAACATGTTAACATTTTTTTTCAAGTTTAAAAAAAAACTTTTAAAATGTTAGTGTTAGTGACAGCAAAGAAACTGCCAGCTGAGATAATCTGGTTTTATAATTAAAGATTGATTTCAATTGTTTGTAATAAATTATAATTGATTTATAGACGGTCTTTTTTAAATATTAATAAGCTTTTTTGAACATGCATATTTAACATATCATATTACAGAATAAAATTTAAGAATTTAGGGTTCTGTTAAGTTTTTTTAATATTTTTAACTATTTATAAAACATTCTCCAATTATTATGGCTTACACCCTTCTGTTATGTTTTCAATTAAATATTTGTTAATAGTTTTTGTTTAATCAAGTTATAACAATATATAAAATAATGAAGGTCATAAATTTTATAACAATCGTGTCTTAGTTATTATAAATGCAAAATATTTAAAGTTAAATTAGAAATCTTTTATTTGAACAAAATTCCCCATACTTTGTTCATTCCGTATTAAAATTTGCAACATTTAAATTATTAGGCAGGGATGATGAGCAAAAACTGTGCCTAGAAGTTTAAAATCAGTAAAATCTGTCCATAAATTACAAAAAATACAATAAAAGTCGTATGATTTATATTTTTGGTGTTTACACTATTGATATAAAACAATAACAAAGTAAGATGGAAACAGCTGTTTCACTTTTTTTGTATGTGTTTTTATAAAAATAAATTCGAGATCTAATGGTTTTTTGAATCATTTCAAAAAATGATGACTGTAGTGTGGACATTAAGGAAACTTCAAAGAGAATTAAGAAAAAGTTTCTCAACAAAAGTTTCCTAGTGTGGACAAGGTCTTACTTGTGTGATTGTGTAAAGCCGATTTTAATGATTATGGTGCTCTCAAACATTTATTTAATTCAAAATTCTGAGACCTAAACTTAAATAAAAAAAATCTTTAAAAAACTACAAAAGCATTAAATTTAAATATCGGTTAACAAACAAATGTTATATTCCGATTTTCCGTTCTGACAGTTACAAGCTGTCAACATATTATATGATAGTTTTAATAACAAAATTACCAAAATAGTAATATTATGAATGATTCCATTCACTTAAATCTTAGTTTATGTTTATTCCCTATTTTTTGTTGTTGTTTCGATTTACTAACATAACTTATCATAAAAAAAAACAAACAAATTTTGTATTGAGAAATATGTTAAATTGATGTTTAAAACAAATGTCTTTATTCATTAAACTAAAATATTTTAATGAATGCACTTGACCTTAAAAACAAATGTAACATTTTAATGTCACAACTCAAAGTTATCAGCAAAACTTGAAGGGTAGCGACCTGTAAAATGTCAATTGTAATTGTTTTAAGATTTTGAATTGGAATACATTTTTTTTAAACTTGGATATTTTAGCAATTTGTTTAAAGTTTTAATTAAGAAAAAAATTTACGAATTGTATTTGTTAAACAAGAATATTTTTTTTCGTATAAAACTTTCCAAAAGTGTTAATTAAATAGATTTTTTTAGCATGTCAGTTGTAACTACGCATTAAGATGTCTGGTGTGGGGGTTTTAAAGCGTAAAATTAGTAATAATTGTAAATACCAAAATTGTGGTGTCTGTTGAAATTTATATACATTAAATTTAATTGTTTTGTGAGATAAGAAAAACATTAAATCGTTTAAGAATAACTCACATTTTTAAATTGAAAGAGCCTATAGACTAAATTCTAGACTAGACTATAGACTAGCATACAGGCTAGACTGTGGACTAGAATATAGGCTTGAATATAGACTATAAAATAGACTATTGACTAGACAATCGTGTAGACTAGACTATCGTGTAGATTATAGACAAGACTATAGACTATACTATAGCATAGACTAGACTATAGGTTAGACTATAGACCAGACTATAAACTAGACTATGGACTAGCCTATGGACTAGCCTATGGACTAGACTATATTAGACTATAGACTAGCCTATGGACTAGACTATAGACTAGACTATTGCCCAGACTATAGACTAGACTATAGACTAGCCTATAGACTAAACTATAGATTAGACTATAGACTAGACTAGACTAGACTAAGACTAGACTATAGATTTGACTATAGACTAGACTATAGACTAGACTATAGACTAGACTATAGACTAGACTATAGACTAGACTATAGACTAGACTATAGACTAGACTATAGACTAGACTATAGACTAGACTGTAGACTAGACTATAGACTAGACTATAGACTAGACCATAGACTAGGCTAAAAAATTACCATTTAACAGGCACTTATTATTTGACATCGCTGTTGGCATATGTTTCACAGTGATGCCAAACCCAACAACACCTTTAAAAAAATACGTTTGCTCTGTAACCCAATTAATAAAAATTACAGTTTTAGTCAATTATTACATAATACTACAAACTAAGTTAAATACAATTTTATCTTTTTATTTTTTACTTTCTTTTTCACATCATCATCATCATCAATTAAACATCAATAGTAACGATAGTTTAAATTAATTTTATTTATTTTTACTATGTAATATTAGTTTTATTTAATTTGAAACGGAAGTTACAGATAATTGTATTTGTTCACATTTAAAATTACAAAACAATTAATTAAAAATATTAAATTTAAACTAAATTGAAAACATTTTTGTTGTAAATTAAATTTTCCCAGAGTTCATTAGTTTTTAATAAAAAAAAAACAATATGTGTTAAAATGCCGTTTAAAATAAAAATTTCTGTTTATAACAAAATGAACTCATAACGGTTTTATTAACTCATAACTTTGGAAAGTTTTTTTTTTGAATTAAAAAAATCTGTCAAAATAAGTAAAAAAACATTTTTTTTTGCAAAACACGTGCAATTTTACAAATTCTGTTTCCAGGCCACGTTGCTGACGTTTATAAAGTTTAACCTTTCAAGATGCTCAAATGGAAATTAAAAACCAGTAATTTTTATCTTTCAAACTTGTTTGTTTCACAACTTGAGTTAAAATTATGAATTAGTATATGAGAAAACTTTATTTTGACACTGACATTGCATTTAAGAATATGTTTCCAGATTGATTTTTTATGGAAGTTATAAGTCAATGGCTTCTGACTTTACCTTTTATTTTTTATAACCCTGGATGAAGCCTGATTGTCCGATACAATAAAAGTGATTTTCTTAGAAAATATTTTTTAAATGTCTTGTCCCAAATCCCCAAAATTATGTTCTTTTTTTAACTTTTGGAATCATATTTTCTTTGAATTTTATCTGAATGACGATAGCCAATTAACCCTTTTCTACTACACATTCATTATTCCTTTTTGACAGTTCATCACCATGTTGTTTTTTCCATTAATTATTTTGACAGCTTTTGGAATATTAGTGTTTGTGCTGATTTTGATAAATAATCGATAAAAATTAGAGATGACAGTCATTCGTTCGTGATTCATAAGGTAATTTAAACTGAATAACGTACAGCTTGTGTAATTCTCAGGGGGTTGAATGGTAGTGAATGAGGGCGTGAATTACGAATAATTGCATCATGTGAAAGGGGTATTAACGTAAGAAAATCAAATGAAATTCCAACTTATTTTAGTAAAAAGGATTAAAAGTCGCATGATTTATATTTTTTTGCTTTTACACTATTGATAAACACAATAAAAAAGTGCCGGTCTACACTAGGAAACGTTTTTTTGGGAAAGAATATCATTCATCTCGCGGTAGGGAGTTTCCCGTACTCGGAAACTTGTTATGTTATTCTTCTCATTCGTACAACAACAAATCAATGCAATTAATATGTGTGGACATTAACAAAACTTCAAAAGAGAATTAAGCAAAAGTTTCCTAATGATCAAAAAAGAATGAAACAGCTGTTTCTTTTTTGGATGTGCGACAAGACATACGATTGTCAAAGTTTTCATTCGTATTTTCTCAGAATATCTGATGGTTTTATTGCGTTTAGACTATCCCATCCAGAGTGTACTGAATGTATGGTGACATTACTACCCAAGCTGATCTTTGGTAACTTGTTAAGTATAACGTAATCCCATCCGTTCTCTTCTACATAATATCTCGACAGATCATATTACTTGTGGTATAATGTAAAATAGCTTAACGCGATTCTTTAATACATATACATTAAGGTGGAAGTACATAATATGAGTTGAGGTGGCAACGCGTTTAACGCTTTTCAAACTTTTCGCGATTTACATGCTGCAAGTTACACACCACGCGTCATTTTGATCTTTCTTTTAATGTTTTTTTTTTTTTAACTATTACTGTTTTAAAAATCAAAATTTTAAGTTTTTGTTTATTTATTAAATTTGTTTCTTTCATTGTTGTTAAAATAAAATTTGTTTCATTTTAGTTTATTCTTATTCTACACAAAACAAAATACAACCCTGATCAGCTGCCGACGCGTTAAAAGTAGCTGAACTTTTCGCGGTAGACGCGTTAAAAACTACAGTGTGTAACTTGTAAAATGAAATTACTCTATTTCAACTTTTTTTGACAGAAGCATATAACGCGCTGCCGGTTGCAACGCGTGTTGTGTACTTTCACCTTTAGGGTAATAACCAAAATTATGCTCTATTACTACATAGTAGCTAGTAGTGTTTTGATAAAGAAAACCTGTTTTTCCAAGTCATTTCGGTGCAAAAACCTCCGCGTTTTTCTAATTTTCATGAATTTTTAATATTTTTGTAAGCTAATTTTGAAAGGGGCGTAAACGGTTGCCAGTTTCCTTGACTTATCATCGTATAGATGTCGTGATCAAACTATGACACCTGATTATATCGAATATTTTCGGTTTTGTATTAAAAAAATATTGTTTAGAGTATATAACGAAAACTTCAAGACATTTGCAGCGGAATTTTTAACGCTCCAGAAAAAAATTCAAAAAATTGTATAAAAGTTATCACCCTAATATACATACGTATATGAACATATATATTAATATATTTGGATTAGAAGTTAAACTTTATGAGAGGGATATTTCCCCCTTTTTTTAATCGTCTTTACAGGTGATTTTTCTTTAAGTGTAACTAGAAAAATTAAATACCTAACAAATACATACAACGGGAAATAAAAAATACATATTTATATATATGTAGTTACCTAGTTAGAAATGTACTTAGAAACCCGGCTTACAATTGTTGCAAAAACAACAAATACAAGAGAAACACAAAATGTTAAATAAATACATACATACAAAACAAAGCTACATATATGACAATAAATGAATGGCTTTTATATGATTAACAAAAAAAATAAATAAAAAACAAATTGATTTTGTTGTTTTTTATTTTTTTTTTGTTAAATACACTATCCATACAACAACAAAATGTGTGTTGCACAAAGCTTTTAAGCCAAAAAACAATAAGCAATGCCAGTCGAAAATCAACCGTGGCGCGAAGATGTTCAAAAAAAAAAACCAGTTAACCTAACGAGACAAAATAAAAAACAAAAATAAATAAATAGTAATAGAGCACTTAAAAATAATAAACAAATAAATAAAATTAAAGAAAAATAACTTGTTTTTTTGTAGAATTTTAAATTATTGAAAGAAATTATAAAACTATAAACATATTAAAATTCAATTTTGCAAAACTTAATTACTAAAATACTAGAAAAAGTTTGTTAATTATGAAGTTTTTTTTTAAGTAAAGTTTCTTTTTGTATAAAAAAAATTTGTTTGTGAAATATGTAAAACCAAAAAGAAAAAAGAAGAAAAAAAAACAAGTTACCAAACTAGTCTTAAAAAATCTTATAGACTACAAAATTAAAAAAATATATATACATATATCTAAAAGAGAAATAAAATTAAAAAAACAAATTTGTATTAAATGAGCAAAAAAAGTGGATATTAATTTAAAAAAAGAAATATTATGCAAATTTTGTTAGCAATACAAAATAGTGTCATAAAACATTCGATTTAATTAAATTCAATTGTTGCATTTGTTTATAAAATAATATCAATTGTTAATGATTTAATTTCAAAATCTTGAGCATATTTTATTTGTAAAGCATATTTTGGCATATTTAGCATTTTTACAACTAATATTCATAATTTTTTACTCAATATTTCAAAAATCTGTTTGGTTAGGTTGATAGGAGGATGTTTACTATATCAAATTCAAAGAAATACACCTAGGCCACTATCGTTCCGAAAAAATCAATAAATTATTTTTTTTTTTCAGTGTTCTGAAACTCAGTTTCCTGGACGTAATACCTAACAATTTTTCATTGAGTGTTTAAAGATTTAACGGCCTGTGTCATAGTAAATTTCTGAAATACAATTAAAATGTTTCGAGATTGAAAATTCCCAGCAAAAAAAGAACTTCCAAAGAAATAGAATTTACTCCATGGAAATACAGAAAAAGACCTGAAAAAGTCTTTTTTATTTGATTCCAAATTCACTACATCTGAAGTCATTCTCAGGAAGTAATTTTTATGTTTTTTTTTTTGGAAATTATTAGGAAGTGAAATTGTAGTATTATTGAATACAACTAATTTGATTAAAAAATTGTTTTAATTAAAAAAATGCCGGTAGAAAAAATTGTACTTTAAATTTAAAAAATTTTATACTTTTTGATTCTTTGGAAGTCACAGAAGGTAAACAAATTTACTTAGTGCTACTTTTGAAGTGGTGATAAATGTTATTTTTTGGAAGTACTTCCTTAGTTTTACATATTTTTGCTGGGTTTGTGTAGTTCTAGATAGATATATAAATATTTTTTTTGTTTTTTTAAATATTTCATTAAAAACTTTTTCTTTTAATTTTTTATAATTTATTTCAAAAGCGTGCTCTTTATTAATTTCTAAAAATTTTGAAATGACTTAATAAACAATTAAAAAAACATGGCAAAATTAATACAAGTTCAAAAACCTTGTTTAGCTAAATGACAGTTAAATAATTGTTAAATTTTTTTCTTCTAAAACAGGATAAAAAATACTTTAAAAAGTAAAAATAACTAAACCCGGTACGCGTTACTGAATCTAAATGATTTATTTACATAAGAAAAATAATGTCAATCTAGCGGGTTTAAACACTAAAACACTACTCAGTTTATTTTAACACAAAATCTCAAATATTTAAAAGTTTGACCTTTAACCAAGTTGTCAAAAGATTTGGACTTACTTAATTTGGCACAATATTTTCTATTACTTTAGAAAATTTCCAATTTTGAAAATATTTTTTTTTTATTAATTTTTATAATTTATAATAATATTTAAATATATATCAACCTAGAAATGTTGTTGTAATACTAATTTTATTATAATTTCTGTTTTAAATTAAAAAGAATTCAATATTTTTTTCACTTTCACTTGTTTAGACAGGAAATACACACAATTAATTAAAAAGTTATTAAACTATAATTAATTCAACATAAATAAACTTTGAAGAATTTTTATTTTACTTTAATTTTCGTAATATGTAAATTGTAATTGTAAAAAAGTGGATTTCTTTTTTTTTTAAACATTAAATATTTTTATAGAAAAACAGTAATTTTTCTTGTTTTTTTTTTTTTAAAAGTGTTCAAAGTTCAAGTTTTAAAAACATATTTGTACATATAACAAGTATGAATGTATAGTCGGGCGTAGCCGACCATATGATACCCTACACCTGTCAGTATGTATGTTAAAAATGGGGATTATTTGTAGTATTTTTATTTTGGCAAAAAAAGAATTTTTTTACAAGAGGGCTCAAAGGGGAGTAGGGCAAAATATGGTCCTATCCTTAAAAATGTTGGTAGGGGGAGTTAAGTCTTCTTCAATAATATTTATGTAGAATTTAAAAGTGTTATTAGTGTTTGTAAGTGAATTTTGACCTTTAAGTCATTTTCTGAAGGGGAGTTTGTATGGGGGATAGGATCAAATGAAGCCCGATCATTACAAAAATCGGTAGTGTCATTTAAAGTTCTATAAAACTAAGTTTTGTCGACTTTTGTTAACATAATAGATCATTTAAATTAATTATAAGCCAAAAGGCCCTATTTGGGGGGTACGGTTGTATGGGGGCTAGTCGAAATAATGGACCGATTTTAACCATTTTCAATAGGCTTCGTCCTTGAGCATGTGTGCCAAATTTCATCTAATTATCTTCAAAATTGCGGCCTGTACCTTGCGCACAAGGTTTACATGGACAGCCAGCCAGACGACGGACGGACATAGCTTAATCGACTCAGAAAATAATTCTAAGCCTATTGGTATACTTTAAGATGGGTAATGGACGAATATTTTTCTATGTTACAAACATCAGCACAAACCCAATATACCCTCCCCACTAAAGTGGTGTAGGGTATAAAAATGTAAACAAAATTTATTGAACTCTATGCTCTAATAATTTCAACATCCTTCCACTTGATAATTTATTGAATTGAATGAAGTATAATGAACTGATAATGGTTGTTATTAATAATTGCAATTAAGAGTTTTAAAACTTTTTTCTTTCAAAAGTAGTTTCCGGAAACAGCTAGTTTGTACTGAGTTAAGTTTAAAACAAGGACTAGTTAATGTTTAGGTCAATAACTAGACTGTAAAACAGATCAAAATACAGACCAAAGAGTAAATTATCTAGAACATAGATAGAACTATAGTTCAGAATAGAACCCTGACTAATCTAGTTGAAAGACTAGACCATAGTATCAACTAAAGAGTAAATTATCTAGAACATAGATAGAACTATAGTCCAGAATAGAACCCTGACTATAATCTAGCTGAAAGACTAGACCATAGTTTCAACTAAAGTTCAGACTATAGTCAAGACTAAAGACTAGAATATAGTCTAAACTAAAATCTATACTGCAGAATACACTACAGTCTGGGTTACAGAGTTAACTAGAGTTCATACTAAGGGCTAGACTATAGTCCAGACTAAATACTGTAATCTAGGTTAAAGATTAGACAAACGTCTATAGTTTAGAATAATGACTAGACTAAAGAATTAACTATAGTCTAGACATGACTATAATCCAGACTAAAATCTAGGTTTTTGATTAAAGTATAGACCGAATATAGTTCAGAAACACCAAAGACTTCACTAAAGTCTAGACTAAATGGTAGACTATAGTTTGGACTAATGACTAGATTAAAGACTAGGCTATGATCTAGACTAACTGGTGGTCAAAATAGACTAAAAACTAAACTATAGTATATACTAATGATTTGACTATAGACCAAAGACTAAACTTTAATCTAGACCAAAGGCTAAACTATAATCTATACCAAAGACTAAACTATAGTCTAGAGCAAAAACTATACCTTTATCTATATTATTTAAATTAAATGACTATAATTTAGATCAAACACTTAACTACAATTTATACTACTGTTTAAACTATATTCTACATTATACACTTAAGCATAAAAAGAACATCCAAAGAAGCGAAAAAGAAGTAGAATTTACTCCTTGGAAGTATAGAAAAAGACCTGAAGAAGTGATGAATTTGGCACAGGCTTGTCATAGGCGGGATGTTCTTTTTATTTGATTCTAAATTCACTACATCTGAAGCCATTTTCAGGAAGCAATTTTTATGTTCTGTTTTTTGGAAGTTATTAGGAGGTGAAATTGCAGCATTATAGAATACAACTAATTTGACTTATATTAACATAAATAAATTAAACTCATTTATTAATAAACTCCAAAATAAAATGAGTTTAATTCAAAAAATTTCAGTTCAAAAAAATGTACCTTCAATTTGAAACAAAATTGGATTTTTTTCACTTCTTTGGAAGTAAATAAACATCACTTCAACAGAAGGTAAACAAATTCACTTATTGCTAATTTTGAAGTGGTGATAAAACTAATTCTTTTGGAAGTACTTCGTTTTATTTTGGCTGGGACGATTAGTTGAGTATGGATGAATCTATAGCTTTAACAGAAAGCCATATTTCCACCCTAATTTCCTGAAATACCCACGAATTATTGATATTGTGTTACCTATAATGTAGGGTATTATTAAATAGGTCTTAATCTACTATACATTCTTAATTATTTGTTCTAGTCTATGAACAATTTATTAAATATTTAATTAATATAATATTTATTTAATACTTAACACAACTCAAGCATAGGAAGAAAATTAAAACAATTCGCATATAATGGTCAATGAACGGACTTAAACAATTATGGATTTCAAAGCATAATAAATAAGTTAATAAACACACAATAACAATAACAAAACAACTGATAACAAAATCATTTTGTTAATGAATTAATAAAAAAAACAAAGATCAAATACCTCGCATTGTGTACATATCAATAATGTGTGTTTATTATGTCGTCTATAGAGTGTCAAAGAGTAACAAAATGATGACCAGACACCTGAGTGAATATGATAATTATTTGTTTGATTTTTATGTGGATCCACTGATCTATGTTTGTTCCATTAATGTTTTTAGTAAAATAATACTTGTTTATAGAATACATACATATACGAGGGCAGATGATAAAATTAATTATAATGTATGGACAAATTTGTTGATTTGCATTAAAATCGGATGAGTTTCTTATATATGTAAATAATACTATGGGATACGCATTTAACTTATTTCTAAATTGCTTATAGAATCGTTATATCTATACAGTATTAAGAATCTGACTATAAAGCCTTAGGGTACAATCAAATACCAATTTTTTACGTCAATCTTAAACACATAATTATAAATTGTTTAAACTTAATTATGTTTTTTATACCCTACACTACTATAGTGGGGAGGGTACTATGCGTTTGTGCTGAAGTTTGTAACACCCAAAAATATTGGTCCTAGACCCACCTTAAAGTATACCAATCGGCTCAGAGTCGATTTAGCTATGTCCGTCTGTCTGTCTGTGTGTCCATGTAAACCTTGTGCGCACGCTACAGGTCGCAATTTTCAAGATAATTTGATGAAATTTGGCACATACTCTTTTTTTTGGTTCAAGGACGATCGCTATTGAAAATGGTTGAAATCGGTCCATTATTTCTCCTAGCCCCCATACAACCGTACCCCCCGAATCGGGCCTTTAGGCTCATAAGTACGTTAAATGTTTTATAATGTCAACGAAATCAGCAAAAATTAGTTTTATAGAATAATTGACAGTACTAATTTTTATTGTGATCGGGCCTCATTTGACCCTAGCCCCCATACAGACTCCCCTTCAGAAAATGACCTGATGATCAAAATTAACTTATAATTACTTATAAAAGGATTAAAATCTACATAAATGACTTTGTAGTAGACGTAAATTCATCTACCAAAATTTATAAGAATAGGCCCATATTTACCCCTTCTCCCCTATGAGCCCTCTTGTAGAAAATCACTCTTTTTTGTCAACAATAAGTAAAAATATTCCACAATAAAAAAATTAAATGCTTTATTTAAAAAAATTCAAAATTTTAACATACTGACTAGTGTAGGGTATCATATGGTCGGCAATGTCCGACTATAAATTCATACTTGTTTTTTATGTATTACAAACTTTCCTACATGTTTACCCACTTAAATATTCATAAAAATATATGTATGTTCGTATGCAGGTAAATTTATTCGTATGTATATAAACTTTTACAATTTTAACCAAAATATTTTATGTCAATATAAAGTTGTGGTTTATAATAATCATTAATAATTATTGATTTTTAAAGAATAAACAAATAAATATTCAAAACTCGTGACTTTGTCTAAAATGACTATAAATGACTTGAAAGTAATTAAACAGGGAAGTATACATACCAGGGATGGCTAATGGAATTTTCAAATTGTACAAAGCCGTTTTTAAAAGTGTACTTTTTTGGGTCAGATTGTACCAAAATCTAAAATTTTGCAAAATTATATTAATGTATATATGAAAAGCATTTTAGCCGAATTTTTCGCTGAGTAAACTAATCAAAATTTGTAGGACATTAGTCAATGTAGTAGTGCATTGACAAGACAATAAGATTTTCTATAAAATAGACGGGGGACTAGTCTATTACACAAACTAGTCTAGGTATACTAGTCCAAAGACTAATTCAGAAATACTTTAAACGTCTAGTTAAAAGTATTTAAAATCTTTAGATTAGCCATTAGACGAAGAAGTCAGCATTTAGTGAATGGACAGTCATTTGTCTCTCTATGGACTTGAGCATAGATAGTCTATAAACTAGACAAAAAACTAGTGTCATACTACTAGTCTAGTCCATATACTACTTCAAATAATAGAAAAGTCATCGGAAAAAAGTAAGACTAAAGAGAACTCTCTTTGTTAAATGTTGTCTGGTTATAATCTCTTCCAGTACCGCAATTCCGTTATTATTTAATTTTACCTACCGATATCGTAAAATAACGACAAATGTCAGTTGCATTAACGAAATTATAAATAAAATAACGAAAATTATTGTTAACATACAAATTTTTACTATTTAACGATAAAATTTTGTAGTTGAATTGCGTTTTATGATTCTTTACAATATCCTCCGAAGTTTAGTAAAAAGTTGACCGAAGTCGGTAGTTATTTAAACTTGTGTTAAAAATATTTTTTTAATAAATTTGTACAAAATGGGTCATTGGTATACCATTGCACCATTTTGAAGATAGAATTGTACCGTAAAAAAAAAGCAATTGTACCAATTTTTCCAACCCTGATATTTGTTTCATCGTAAAACGAAATAAACCCGTAAGTGTATTTTATGTGATCAAATCATAACATAGATATTATAACATTTATTAAGCTTAAGGTCATGACAATGCCATCATTTCTAAACGTTCAAATTAGTCAAATTAAATCAGGATAGTTTATTTTAAATACAAACAATTTCAACATTTCTAAAAATTTTAAATAATATTTGACATCAGGACTATAGTTTATAGAAATTGTACTTAAATCCCTAAATATATATGTAGTTGTCGAGACTTAACATCTTAGCATAAATAAAACGAAGTACTTTCAAAATAATAACATTTCTTACCACTTATTTTAATATTATTTAAGTGAAATTAGTTCTTTTTTGGTGGGTAATACTACAATTTCTTAATAGACTTCCAAAAAATAACATTAAAATTACTTCTTGAGAATGACTTGAGATTTGGAATCAAATAAAAAGGACATCCCTCCTATAACAGGCCTGCATTAAAATCATCACTTCTTTAGGTCTTTTTCTGTACTTTCATGGAGTAAATTCGACTTCTTTGGAAGTTATTTTTTTGCTGGATATACATATCAACCAAAGACTATATTCAATATAAATAAATACAAATAATACATAATGAAGTTTGAACTTGAATCTAATGAGAAGATCAGCTTATATTCTAGACTAAAGAGTAAATTAGGGTCTAGACTAATGATTAGATTAGTCTGAATTTAAGACTAAACTAAGTGTATATTAAAGATTTGGTCTATATTGGCTAATAGATTAATTATATAATAAAGTCTAAACTAAAGAATAGAATTTAGAATAAAAACTATATTATATTCTAGGCAAAAGACTAGGCTATAGTCTAGACTATAGATTAATCTACTGTTTAAGATTATATTCTAGACTAAAGACTAGACTATAGTCGAACCAACTATTGGCTATTGTAATTGGAGCCGAATACGACTGTAATTCGACTGTCCGTGTGAACTTGGTATAAGGACAAATCTATTGTTCAAATTAAGGACGCAACTATAGTCTAAACTAAAGACTGTATTGTTGTTTAAACTAAAGTTATAGATTTAACTTTGGTTAAGTTATTTCGCCACAAACAAACCCTACAACTTGTTGTAAACAAATGCACAAATGTTAATTTTTGATTAAATCTTAAATATTGACAATAATATTTATAACTTATACTAGATAAATTTTTATTGTTTTTATTTACAATTTCATATTAGCGGTTGAAAATGTGACTGAAATGTAAGTCAATTTAAACTGCTAATAACAATAAATATTTTTTCCATTTAAAAATGACTGAAATTTTTAAAAAAAAGTAATTTATTGTTAACATAAGTTTCTTCTCTTTTTATACAATTGCAATCAAATGGTTAAACAGTTTTTACAAAAATAACAATAATAACAATACAAAATAAATATAAAAATGCCAAAAAACATCAACACCTTATTAGAGTAGAAATAATAATAATAATTTTAACCATAAAAGAAGAAACACATTAATAATTAATACAATTTAAATTATTTTAAACACATCACACAATTATGGATATGAATAAATCAGCAGATATAAAAAATGGGTAAATATTATTTTATTGGCATAAATTTACTATTAATTGAATTTTGTTTATATATTGTATGATAAAACAAAACCCCAAAATATATAAAAAATAATTAATTATATAATTATTAAATTGGTACAAGTAAAGGGCACTTCACACAATCACACTTTACGTACGTAAAGTCTAATAAAAAAAGTAAAATTAAATGAAATTCGTATAACAAAAAAGACAATAAATGTCGTATGATTTATATTTTTTGTGTTTACACGATTGATATAAAATAATAACAAAGTAAGATGGAAACAGCTGTTTCACTTGTTTTCTTGTGTTTACGTAAAAATACATCCCTGATTAAATGTGACCTGCTTGTTATACCCTACACCACTATAGTGGGGAGGGTATTAAGCGTTTGTGCTGAAGTTTGTAACACCCAAAAATATTGATCCTAGACCCACCATAAATTATACCAATCGCATCAAAATCACTTTCTGAGTTGATTTAGCTATGTCCGTCTGTCTGTCTGTCTGTCTGTGTGTCCATGTAAACCTTGTGCACACGCTACAGGTCGCAATTTTCAAGATAATTTGATGAAATTTGGCACATACTCTTTTTTGGTTCAAGGACGCAAATGATTGAAATCGGTCCATTATTTTTCCTAGCCCCCATACAACCGTACCCCTCGAATCGGGCCTTTAGGCTCATAAGTACGTTAAATGTTTTATAATGTTTTTATAATGTCAACGAAAATCAGCAAAAATTAGTTTTATAGAACAATGATTGACAATACTCTTTTTTGTCAACAATAAGTAAAAATACAATACAATATAAAACAATCCACAATAAAACAAATTAAATGCTTTATTTAAAAAAAATTCAAAATTTTAACATACTGACTGGTGTAGGGTATCATATGGTCGGCAATGTCCGATTATAAATTCATACTTGGTTTTTGTATCATTTCAAAAAATGAAGAGAGCCATACGACTGTCAAATTTTGCATTCGTATTCTCTTTCAATGTGTGATGGTTTCATTATATATTGCGTTTAGAGTCTACTCTTCTATACAAAATTTTGACAGATCATATTACTTGTGTGATCGTGTAAAGCCGCCTTAAAAAAACACAAACATAATGAATTTATTTTGTAACTTTGTAATTATAATTTATAGTGAAACTATTTTTCATTATCATTGTTTTTTTTTAATTTTTTATTTTTTTGTTTTTGTTATAGTGCGGTTAATGATCGTCCATTGTTTATGCAAAATGGCAATCGTGGTTTTTCGATGAGTGATTCACAGGAAATCAGTAATTTCAGACAAGCGTTACCACAATTTTTAGCCGTTAGTGTTAAAAACATTTTACTTTTTGGTAATTATTTTAATAAACAATATATTTGTTTTACAAATTGTGTTTTTTATTATTTGTTACAATAAAAATAATAAAAATGCGTGAATTTGTTTATAACGATATTTATCACATTTAACATTTAACACTTAATTGCTTTGTTTGTGTTTTTTTCTCTCATTATTTTGGTTGTTTTTTTTTATATTTTTCAAATAGTTTATGGCATGACATTGGGATTCCCAACAATTGTTATACCCGCCATACAAGGTGGTGATGGCAGAGAACCCAGTGACATAGTATTAAATAGAGATGAAATTTCATGGTTTAGTAAGTATTTATGCTAAAAGTTTTATGAACTAAAACTCAAACTAACATACATACATACATTTGTATGTGTATTTCGTTTCTTTTCTTTTAGGTTCTATAAATTTGATATGCGTACCCTTGGGCTGTTTATTTTCGGGTATATTAACACAACCCATTGGAAAAAGAAGAGCTATGCAGGTGAGAAATATTTCTGAAGAAAGATTTTATTGAATTAAATAAGTTTGTTAAGGGCCAATCTTTAGGTGAAGTAAATCAGGGTGGTTTAAACTTGAGCAAGAAATGCAAAAACAGCTGATGCAAAAAATTATTACAATTTTTTTAATAACAAACAGTTACGTTTTTGTTGTTTTGTATGGCAACACTGCGAAGTTTAATCTTGTACTCAAAAACGTCAAAGGGGATTAACATCAGAATCAATTTATTTTTAGATTAACTAATCTGATTTTTATTTGGCATTTGATTATCAACTCAAAAACCCGCCCTAAGTATTTCGATCAAGCCAAAGATTTTATTGAACATTAAGCGAACTCATTTATCTTTAAAGTTTAAACATATACATATATCAAGTTTTGCTATCGCCCCAATCACACTACTGATGGCTTTCTTGTTTCGGCAAAACACGGATCATATTAATTGACAAGATTTTATTTCAGTGGTCACAAAGACCCACTGTGATAAGTTGAGCATGCTCTCAACCATGTAGGAAAATCGCTAATAAATTAAAGAAAAGACAATGACGATCTTGCATTATCAGATACAAGATTTTATTATTCCATTTATCTGTAATTTGTACCGCTCCAGCATCTACTAACGATAACAGAAATGTATCTTGAAAATTATATTTCACCCTGTATCAGTCTGGCTAACTGGTCACCCTTAGTACCAGATTATGTTTTGCTCTGGTCAGTCCTCTTTTCAATTCATCCAAGGTCAAGCCAAAGATTGAATTGTAAACACCATTTTATAGTCCCGGCAGACTAGAGGTATTGGTAGCACCTATTTACCCCGGGATTGCAATACACCATGATGTGACACTCATCATGAAAACCTGCCCCAGGGGGGATTTTGCTAGCGACAATATTAATTCAGGTTTCATTATTATGAATTGTTTACCCAGCTCCCTTCAGAACCTCTGCCAATTCGATTAGTTCAAATAGTACTTATGAAAGATAATTGTACTAAAATTGTTTAGTTGTTAATAACATTCATCTGATCATGATATATGTAATTCTTAAATTGTTATACTCTTAAAATAGATCATACTTATTTATATATATCTTAATTTCTTTTAATTTAATAGTTTGTCAATTTACCCATTTTGGCATCATGGCTTTTATTTCATTTTGCCACTAAAACCGAACATTTATATGCGGCCCTTTGCTTAAGCGGTCTTGGAGGTGGTCTAATGGAGGCACCAGTAAGTATTATGATTATTTAAATATTTATATATAGTCTTCAATGCAGAATTTAATTTATTATAGCTTTGCTTATAGCGCAGACTACAGTCTAGTTAATAGTACAAACTAGAGTTCTATAGTTGAAACGAAAAGTCGACTTTTCGACTTTTTGCATTTTATGAAAAGTCGACTTTTCGACTTTTTGAATTTTATGAAAAGTCGATTTTTTGACTTTTTGCATTTTATGAAAAGTCGATTTTTCAACTTTTCGACTTTTCGACTTTTAATATTTTATAAATAGTCGACTTTTCGACTGTCCGACTTTTCGACTTTTGGACTTTTTCCGACTTTTTTCGACATTTTCCGACAATTTTCGAATTTTTCGACTATAAAGTTGACAGAAGCGTAAATTTATAATGTTGCCATTTAACATTATATTATTATTATTATTGTTATTGTTATTTATTATTAATAAAAAAATTAGTTTTATTTTTTCTATTTATTGCAATTTTTTGAGTTTTTTCGACTTTTTCCGACTTGTTTCGACTATTTTCGACTTTTTCCGATTTTTGTTCGACTTTGTTCGACTTTTTTCGACTTTTACCGACTTTTTCCGACTTTTCGACTATTTTCGACTTTTCGACTTTTTCCGACTTTTTTCGTCATTTTCCGACAATTTTCGACTTTTTTCGACTTTTCGACTATAAAGTTGCCAGAAGCGTAAATTTATAATGTTGCCATTTAACATTATATTATTATTTATTATTATTAATAAAAAAAAAATATTTTTATTTTTTCTATTTATTGCAATTTTTGAGTTTTTTCGACTTTTTCCGACTATTTTCGACTTTTTCCGATTTTTTTCGACTTCTTTCGACTTTTTGACTTTTTTCGACTTTTCAACTTTTTTCGACTTTCCTACTTTTTTCGACTTTTATTTACAAAGTCGACTTTTCGACTTTTTTCATAGACGCGTCTAGACGACTTTGTAAATAAAAGTCGAAAAAAGTAGGAAAGTCGAAAAAAGTTGAAACTATCGCGATTGTCGAGTTATCGACTTTTTTGGAACAAAATAGTCGACTTCGACTTTTTTCGACAAAAAGTCGATTGTTCGATTATTCGAAAGTCGATTTATAGAACACTAGTACAAACTAGTTTTAATCAGACGAAACTATAGTCTTTAGTGCATACTATAATCTTGTCTAGAATACAGTCTTGTACATAGTTCAAATTATAGTCTAGTCTAGATTATAGTCCGAATTAGTCTAGCTTATAGTTCAGACTATAGTTTAAACGACTAGAATAGTCTAGTTTATAATCCAGTCTATAGTCTCTTCTATAGTCCACACTATAGTCTATAGTTCGGGTTATAGTCTGTATTATAGGCAAACCCAAAAAAAATCCCCCTTTTTTATAAAAAAATTTCATTAAATCAAATATAATATTAAAACTTTCCATTGTAATTGAAAAACACAATGTAATCATTAAAATTGCAATGATATTAAAACATTCTTTATACTTAATTGGTTTTTCATTAATTTAATTAATATATAAAACAATTGTTTTTTCTTTTGTGTTTGCTTTTTTTTTTTTTGTAGGTTCTAACGTATGTAGCAGAAATAACAGAACCCAAATATCGTGGCATTTTATCGGCATTGGGATCAACATGTGTCATAACAGGTGTTTTCATACAATTCATAATGGGTTCATTAATGGATTGGCGTACAATAGCAGCTGTGAGTTCAGCTTTTCCGGTGATTTCTATAATCTCATTATGTTTTGTGCCCGAGTCGCCGCATTGGCTAATACGTGAAAAAAGATTTCGTGAAGCCATTAAAGCGTTACAATGGCTGCGCGGTTGGGTGTCGGAACAGCATATTGAAGAGGAATTTAATAGACTATACGATGAATTAATAACACAACCGGCTTTGGAAGAACAAGCAGAAGAAGTGCGTATGCAAGCAACTGGAGGTAGAACATTTTTCACTCGTTTTCGTATGTTTCGAAAACGTTCCTTTCTGGTGCCTTTCTTATTGGTGGCGTTCACGTTTTTTGTGGGACATTTTTCGGGTAAAACTTCATTGCAAACTTATGCTGTACAAATATTCCATACACTTAAGGCTCCCATTAATAAATATCATGCGACTATATTGTTGGGAGTAGCCGAAATGATTGCCACTATTTTGTGTGTATTTCTTATACATTTTTCGGGTAAACGACCATTGGTGTTGATATCAACAGTTGGTGTGGCTTTGTGTTGGTTTGGTACTGCCACCTATGCCCATTATCTGAAAATAGTGCCCGGTTTTGCCATTAACAATGTGGTGGTGAATGCTTCCTCAGTTGTTCCCAAGGATAGTATACTATCACGTGAAAACATAACGAAAATATTTGAAAGTGAAGAAAAGGCTTTATTGCTTAAGACTCCAGAGGAAACGATGGTAGAAATGACTACTTTAAATTATTTTGAGACTATAAGCAATCAAACTCGTTCAAGAAGACAAGCGGCTATTGAAGACACTACTTTGGAACCTTATAATATAACATTTGTGGACTTGAAAGATTTAGATTATGATAGTATATCCAACTACACGGAGACAACGCCACACTTTGATTTGGAGGATTCAAGTGAGATTGAAGAAAATTGGACCACTACTATGAGACCAGTAAATGAAGTCCCTATTTCCTTAACAACTTCAAGCACTACGACCTCAACTACAACTACAACTACAACGGTAAAACCCAACACACAAAAAGGACAATCTCCCATACCTAAAGAGATTCTACTAAAAGTTCCCAAACAGGAAAGAAATAACTTGGTATGGGTGCCTCTTATTCTACTATTAGGAGCAGCATTCTTTGCTCACTTTGGTATACGTATGATTCCCTGGATTTTGATAGGCGAGGTATTTCCTGCTCCTGTGCGCAGTACCGCTTCTGGTTTGGTCAGTGCTCTGGGTTATATATTTGGCTTTTTGGCCAATAAATTATTTCTTCAAATGTTGACAACTCTAACGCTGCCGGGTACATTTTGGTTTTATTCGATAGTAGCTTTTGTGGGAGCTATAACCTTATATTTTACATTGCCG
>NC_060952.1:96642978-96687978 GCF_022045245.1 Lucilia cuprina | reverse complement strand
CATTAAGGCCTGCCGTACTTGCGGCATACACTATGTAACACCAAGCAATCAGCAGCTTAAGCATCTTTTTGAGTCACCCCTGGAACATTCAGAAATCATGTTAATACGTTTAGAATTGGCCCAGTGGAATATTGAGGTAACTTTAGGGGTTATTTTAGTTTCAAAAGATGAAAGTAATTTGTAAGTTTTAATATTTCAGGTGACTGAAAACGATGGTTATCCACAGTTTGTCTGCAATACTTGTATACACAAATTTGAGCAAGTGTTTGAATTGCGAGCTGCTTGCATTAATGCTCAAAATGAATTTCGCAAATTTTACAATGTGCCAAACGGTAGTCTCGCCAATGTTAAAATCAAAACCGAATTGCCGGATGAGGCGAATGAAGAGCAAACTATTTGCGATTTTATATATGTCGATGATTTGAGTGATACGGAATATGATGGTGCAACACCCTTTAACATACCTCATGTACCCATTAAAGAAGAAGTTATAGAGGCAGCTACCATACCGGCAGAAGTAACACAACAATCCACTAATATAGTAGAATCTGCCACGGAAGTTGTGCCACAAACTTTGCCTTCATCCTCTCAAATAACACAGCTAGTGTTACAAAATGAAAGTGTAGCTGAGCCTAGTGTTCCCGCACAGCAACAAGTTGAATGCAAACTATGCCAGCATCTTTCTCCCGGCCAGGAAGATCATAAACAGCACATGCAACGTGCTCATGAAATCAGGGATATGGATTGTCATATTTGTGGCAAGCAATTTAAAAATTCTACCCCGGCACGTCTCAAATTCCACATGAAATGGCATACACTCAATAAACATGTCAAGTGTACATTGTGTGGTTTTGTGTGCAGCTCCAAAGATGCTCTAAGAGAACACAAACGTGCAAATCATGGCAAAATTAATTGTAAAATATGTGGAAAAGGTGGGTCCCCTTAAAAGTTATTTATTATCCTTTATTTTAAACTAAACACTATATTTTACAGGTGTTTTGGCAAGGAAGATGAAATCACACTTACGTCAACATGAGCTACTAACGAAATATTCCTGTGAATATTGTCAGGAAGGTAATTATAAACGTTTTAGGTTAATAGTGCTTATCAAGAGTAATATTCCTCTTTCGAACCTTATTCCTTACTCATGCTTAATTTTCCGTTTTCAGTCTTCTCAACTGAAGATGAAAGAGAAAATCATATTTGGCAAATACATGCAAATGAAGATGACAATCACGTAACCAAATCAACGATGATCATACAAACGTCACATGCACCTAGTGCACAAGAAACAAGTCATATTATATATGGGGAACAACAGGAAGATGAACAAATGTGTCAAGAACCGGAAGACAATATAATCAATTATAAATTTCTTTGTGCCCATTGTAATCAGGGATTTGTGGAACAAATTGATTTGGAAACACATGTCAATGAAGAACATCGTGCTACTACTCACATAACAGGCCCTATAACAGCAACTGCAAGTCACAATGAGGAGTCAACAATAAATAATACTCTTGTAATGTCTGCACCTGAACAAAATGATGATGTTGACCATACAAATATAACAGTTTTTGAAGATTATGACAATGATACTGATATACACGATACTCAAAATACTAACATTTCCTCCGTTACACAAACTGAACACATGGATCATGAAGAAGAAACTCCACAAGAAACAAATACCGATACACCTGAAGAATATCATACAGAAACAGCTTTAAATAACACAACAACAGATGACGAGGAGGAGGAGGAGCAGGAAGAGCAAGACGATGAACATGCTGCAGAAACTTTGGCTAATGTTCCTCCTGCTCATATTGAAAATAGTTTTAATACATTTGCTTGTGCTAAATGTTCCGAAACATTTGCCACCATTGAACAATTGCGTCAACATTATGATCAGCATTTGTCCACCGAACAGCAAGAACAGTCACCGAAAACTACACCCACTAAATCACAATTTAAATGTAATTTATGTGGAAAATCATTTGATTTAAAATTTAGTCTTAATCGTCACGTTAAAAAACACAAAAATGCTCCAGTTTAAAACGACCATCATATTACTAGTATTCCATTATATGTACATATATGTGTAATGTATATTAATCAACGTCTTCATTAGCACAACACATTCTTCAGTCGTAACACTTACATACATATATAATGTATTTTGTTGTAATATTTTTATATTTTAGGATTTTTTCTTTTAAGTTCTTTACGCGTAGTTTAACAAATACATATTTTTCATTTGAATATTTTAAATAATATTCACTTTAATGTATTTCTTAGTAAACATATTTAATATTAATATAAATAAAACATTAAAAATTAAACTTAATTCAGATTATTGTTGCTTTTGTCATGGTTCAAATGCATTCCCATAGTTAAGTGAGAAAAACAAAATTAATATGAAGAGATTACCACATAGATTTCATAAACCTGGTTTTTTAAGTATTAAACAATTTTCTTATTAATTTTTTAATTAAAAATTGTTTATTTTTTGCTTATATTTATATGTATTTCTAAAATTTAAACTAAAATCTTTCTGAATTTCTCAATATGTAATTCCGGTTTAAAAAACGTTACTACTTTGGTAATTTTCCCATCATGCGCAACTGTTGCATTTGCTGAGCCTGTAACATTTTTTGATTTTGTAAATGTTGTTGCTGCTGTCCCGCCGCACCCATTTGCGACATAGGACCCATAGCACCAGGAACATTAGGCATCATACCACCACGACCCGGTGGTCCTCCCATAGCAGCCATTGCACCTACTCCCAAAGGTCCACCAGATCCAGAAGGTCCAATCATGCTACCACCAGGCTCGCCTAAACCTGCTGGTAGACCACCCACCGGTCTATTAAGTATAGCGGGATTTTGTTGTATATCTGAGAGACAGGCTTTCCACTCCTCCAGACGACTGTAATGTTTATTGAGTAAAGTTTCTTTACGTGAAATTTCTGTGCGTAGATCTTGATTTTCATCCTTGATTAGTTGATCGGGTTTTAGAGTCGAAACCAAAAAACGTTTTTGCAAAAAGAATGCTTCCATTTGCCGGGCTACATCTATAAAACGGTTTGTAGTTTTCTGCACTTCCAATTCGACTTCTTCCTTATTAGTGCCAGTATTCGCCTCTAATTTGGTGAGTGAAAGCAAACAATTTTGGAAAGCCTCTTCAAATTCATCCATTAGATTGCCATTAACATTGGAAGATGTGGACATTTTTTTATCACTTCTAAGACTTCTTTGCAAACAAAAAATTCTGACAGCGAAAAAAAAACAAAACAATGCTTAGAGTTGCCAGACTTAAATACCTATTGCATTATTGCTATTGCCAGATAGATGAATAAAGTTGTTTATAAAAAGTCGAAAGTACGATTTTTTTTAAAGAGTAGCACTAAAATTTAATTTTTTCAATTTGTGGTTAAAAATCCAAAGTATTTTTTTTGTTTGTTACAAAAACTTTTTTAAGAAGAATTATAATTTTATTTAATAGAAGAGCTATAGACAAATATGAAGATTGGAGAATGATTTTTATAAAAGATTTATATATTTTTATAAAAAAAATATTCTGTACCAATTTTTTTTTATATAGAAAATTGCATAAGAGAATATTCTTTCGAAAAATTTCAAAATAGATAAAAATTTTACAGAAAATTCAATACGTATTCGAATTTTTAGTTGAAATTTGGTATTTTAGCTAAAATCATTTTCTGTGATAATTCATATTTATTCCTTCCACTGTCTTCATATGAATTAAGAAATCCACTAAGAAATTTCAACACCAATATTATTTATATATATTTTTTTTGTATAATTTTTATTACTAATTAACCTGGTGTTTGTTTTATATGGGAGTTTTTTTATTGTGTGTGATTTTTATTAATTATTTATTTTTTTGTGTTTTTATAATTAATTTATAAGTTTAAAAATATTTTTAAATTATGTGTTTTTTTCTTTAATGATATAGAGGAGTGTGTGTATTTTTGAGGATTATTAGTTTTATTTTATAAGATTTTCATTTCATGTTTTTGTTGTTGTTTTTATTTTGTTTATTAAACTTATTAAATAGGGAACTAAACCAAAGACTTTTTAAATATCGTTTTTTTTTTGTATAAGTTAAAATTTATATTAAAGTAAAGTAATATTCATTAATTGTTATTAATAAAGTGTAGGGGATTGGTTGTATTTTGTTAAATTAAAAATAAAATTAAAAATTATGTATATTTAGCTTCAATAAACAGTAATTAACTTAAATTTGATTTAAAGAGTTTTAATCTCTGCTCTCTTTAAAAAACAAAATAATTGTATATAAAAAATAAATGTTTTTTTGTTAAATAGCGTCTAAATCAACTTATCAAATTGGAAATGAAAGTATAAAAAAATGTGTAAAGGAAAGGGGTTTTAGGAGTAAGAAAAGTAGAGGTTGTTTGTTTTAATTGAATTTTAAACAAATTTTAAAACTGTGTTTTGGGGGAGATCAATCATTAGTTTAAAGAATAATTTACAAAAATATAAACTTTCTAAAACTTCCTTTAAAGCAAAACGGGAAAGGAGGAAAAAAAAAACTAAAAAAAGATAAAATTTAACACAAAAAATGAAACAGAAAGCTAAAATCTTAAAAAAAGAACAAAGGCTAAATTAATAGTAAAAATAATAATAATAATAAAGTCTCCTAATCTACAAAGTATATATGTATTGTATGTATATGTATGTGTGTGTGTATGTGTACGATATAGAAAGTCGAGGAAATTAATTGTTGTGTTACGATAATATTACAACATTATAATTTAATCAATTTCATAAACCTCATTCGGATCGAAACCAGGTGCTGGTCTTGGAGGGGCAGCACCCATAGCTTGAGCCGCTGGATTGGGAACAATTTGTACACCACCCACACCAGGACCAGCACCTACACCACTACCACCCACAACTCCATTGGCTGTCTGACCCTGAAAATAGCCAGCCGCCTGTGGATTTTGATTAACATATAATAACGGATTCATGTACATGCCACTCGGATGGGCCAGAGTAGCATGCAATGACAAAAGATCCTTATACATAGTAGGATCCCCATTGTTCATTTGGCTGTACAATGTATTCAAATATGTTGGTACTACTTGTATAACTTGATTTTGTGTCATTTCAGGATGATCCTTAGCAATTTTCATGTTAAGCAATTGTAGTAGTACATCCGAACGAAAACCGAATATTTTATTGGAAGTAACACTACCCGAGGCATTGCCATATTGGCCGCCATAGGCGCTACGATCATAAGACATAAACTGTGCGGTCTGTACGGTACGTGTCTTCTCAGCTTCGAATTCAGACCAGGCCTCTTTACGTTCCGATTCGCTAAGATTTTCACTTTCTTCATTTTCGAGCAAAGAGTCATGTTCGTGATATTTGAACAGTAATTTTTCATGTTCCGACAATAGTTCGGCAAACAAACGATCCTTGGGCAAAAGTGGTATTTCTCGTGGCATACTAGGTTCCAATTCATATGTGTAGAGTTCCTGTAAATCCGATTGGTTATAATGACGCGATATTTGCTGTTCATCAATAACCCGCTTGGCCGTAGCCTGTTTAGCTACTTGACGTTCGTATAACTTCTGTTCCATGGTGCCCATTGCAATGAGACGATATATGTAGCAAGGTTTCACTTGGCCAAAACGATAAACACGGAAAATACTTTGGGTGTCGTGTGAAGGATTCCAGGAGACATCGAATATAACTACACGATTGGCAGAAACCAAATTGATTCCCAAACCGCCGGCTCGTGTTGAAATTAGAAATAGACGAGCTCTTAAGTTGGTCGGATCATTGAATTTCTTGCACATGGATTCACGTTGCTCCACCGAACATGAGCCGTCTAAGCGAAAGTAATCGGTACCGGAACTCCAAAAGCCAGTGAAATCGCCGACATCACCTGCAAATATAAATTTATAAACATGTATTTCAAATTCTGACCAAAGACCTTAAACAACTTTTGTAAAAAACTTTTCTTTAACCAAAAGCTTTAACTATTCTTATAGTTTGTAACTTACCTTCATATTCATAACCTCTAGTTTTACTATCAATCAACGATAGAAAATGTTCAATTGTGTCCAAACTCTGCAGCGATTGTGAGAAAACCAATAGTTTGTCGCCAATTTGTTCACATTGTTGTAATAGTTTCATTAGTATAACCAATTTGGGGGAATGATTGATATTATTAAGTTCCTTATCGGCCACAAAACGTTTCCACCACTCAGATGGATCATCTTGCTGTACCGGTGCCACTTCCTCTATATCACTGTCATTTTCATCGCCAGCATTATTACGACGATAATTTCTAGTCTTGCGAGACTTAGATGAGGCACCAGCACCACCTCCTCCACCACCACCACTACCAAATGATTTTGACGAATCTACTGATGTGTCTGAGGAAGAACCACCGCCACCAGCCGCTTCTTCTTCGTCATCATCATTGTCATCAATGAAATCGTCCAATGAATCATTATCATTAGCTAATACTTTTTTGCGAATAACTGAATCACTGTTAATGCGCATATTCATGGGATGTGTCCATATGCGTCTTAATTCTTGAAAATCTTGGAAAAGTCGAGCTCCTTTCCCCTCGGATATGGAACTGCCAATATCACGTTGGTGTGTCATATAATGTTCATACAATAGTTGCTGCAGTGTAGACAATGTGGTATAGACGACATATTCATGTTTGGGTGGTAGATACGGTGCCAGCACCGAATAATCTCGTCGTTGTATACAGCCCTGCAACAGTTGATGCAAGATATGAGAACGGTGCTTCATTAAACGTATATCACGTTCTGTGGAGTCTGTATATTGACCATTCATTATGGGGTTAACAAAACGGTTGAGATATTCCTTATAAGTACCCAAGAGATTGGGTTTGATAAATTGTATCATACAATAGTCTAAAAATAAAACAATAAGCAGTTAAGAAAAAAAGAATACTAATATAATGATATTGATCACTTTTACTTACATTCCTTGAGATTATTTTGTAGTGGAGTACCGGTCAATACAATACGTCGCATAGTGCGCATACGTGTTACAGCTTTACTAATCGAAGTCTTTTCATTCTTTAGCAAATGACCCTCATCACAGACCACTAGATCGGGTCCCGGTTCCACCAGCGACTGTTGTAATTGTTCACGTTGTTTCTTGCGCAAACCCTTGGCCTTTTCATTGGTTAATATACGATACATATCGTAACCCATAATACAGACACCGCCTTCCTCGAACCATTCATTTAATTTGAAAATTCTGGTATTTTTATCTTTATACTTGGACATGTCGTAGATTTCAATGTTGCGTTTACGAGTAAAACCCATCCAATATTTAAATTCGCGAGCCCAATTATTGAGAGTACTTAGGGGGGAAATGATGAGTACACGCTCGACATTGGTTTTATTGGAATTCGCCAGTAAAGTGTGAGACAAAGTGACAATTTGACAAGTTTTACCTAGACCCATGCAATGGGCCAAAATACAACCCGAACCAGGTTTTTCTTGGGCATCTTCTATAGTCTCAAAACAAGCATCCCACATAAATTTGACGCCTGTAACCTGATGGGGTTTAAGTTTTTTCATTAGACCCTTGTCCACCTCTAGTAAAGTTTTCTTGGATTCGGGATCAAAATCTAAAACCAGTTCGGTTACCTCCACACTTTCGGGTTTCTCATAGATTTGATTATACAATTTTTGACGTTCCTCGATACGTTTGCGACGTTCTTCCTCTTCCTTGGTAGCGGTTTTGGTGCTTATATTAAGTTCGGAAGTTTTTATAATTTTACGTATGTCTTTACGTTTGCCTTTGTCCTTTTTTCCATCATCATCATCGTCATCATCATCTTCTGACTCATCGCTGGAATTTTTACGAATTCGTCGTCGTTTCTTTTTAGATTTCTTGTTGTCAGGTTCGAAATCCTCATCGGAATTATCCGAATTTTTACCTTTTTGGAATACACGTCTTTTGCGTGTAGGTATTACCTCACTATCGCTACTGTCCCTTTGGCTCTCTGGCTCCTCGGGATTGTCTTCAGGGCCTGAGATGCGATCATCAGAATCGCTTTGTTTTAATTCAAAATCAGAATCATCATTGTCAGATGAAATACGTTTTCGTCGTGCAGCCGAGGTCGAAGGCTTCTCGGTGCCACCATTCATTTTAGCTTTTTTGTTGTGTTTCGATTTAAGATTCTTGAAATCGGCTAATGTGCAACGTTTTAGTTTCACTACACAACGCCTAACGCTAGAAGGAGATGGTGGGCGGGCTAAGGTTTGGCGTTTAACAACAGTTTCTTTTTTAGATGATCTTTTTACAGGCGGTCGTATCTCTTCTTCTGAGGAATCCGACTCACTTTTGCCTTCTTTAACGGAATCTAGTTCCTCTGATTCACTTTCTGAGATTTCTACAAAAGATACTGGTTTACGTGATCGTTCGGGTAAACGTCTAACCGCTTTATCTACCGGAAGTTTGGCGGATCTAGTAGATCTTTCAGTTTTTTCCACTTTCTTTTTTAGCTCAGGAGAATTAGAGCGTTTCTTTTCCTTAGTTATTTCGTTTTCTCTAGGCTTTTCGAGTAATTTCTCTAAAGGTACTATACGTAATTTAAAACCCGTATTATTATTGGAGGCAACGCGGAATTGTGGTTCTTCTGGCTTATTGGTTTTTTCTTCTTTATTTTCTTCTTTATTAGATGCTGACTGGTCCGTTGCTAATGATGAAGTTTTACTCTTTGTAGTATCTTTAGATGTTGAGGTACTGGAGGAATTGTTTGTTGAGCTGGTGGTGGCTTTTGTGTCGTTACTTGTGCTGCTGTCGTTACTGTTTTCATCCTCCAATACCTCTTCCTCAGTTTTATTTGTATTCAATTTGCTACCTTTATTTGCTGCTGTTGTTGTGGTGATATCGTTTTGTATGGAATTTTTATCTTTTAAAGAATTTTCCTTGTTTTCCTCAATAGTTTTCTTAGCATCATTTGTATTATGACAGACCAGATCGTTGGTGGATGTTTCTTTGCCCATTTATATGTTAATTTTTTAACGCCGTCCACACTCTATAAGTTTTTAAAAGGTGAAATTCTGTAAAAAGACAAACAAAATGTTTGTTGGGTTAGCAATTTTCCGTTTCTTTTTATACACTATTTTTCGTAGAGTGCATGCAAATTTTAATGTTAAAACAAACTTAAACATGTCTCAGCGTGTTTGCTTTAACACTAACACACATAAATATGCAAGAAAAGAAATTTTATTTTCGTAAACTAATCTTTATGTGGAACTACTTACTTTTTTCATAGATTTTCTAAGTTTTTCAATTTTTTTTTCTTATTTCACTTTTTCTCTATTTTTCTGCTCGCTGCAGCTTCACTTCAATTCTCAAGTATAATTGTCGTTTCGTTTTTTTTTCCTCAACTTTGCAGAACTTTTTCTCTCAAAGTTCAGTTTTTTAACACGTTAACACTTACATTTCTTTAAAACTTCTGAGTTTTTAACAAAATTCCATTATTTTATTTATTGTTTAATTATTTTTTATATTGTAAATAGTGTGAAAAAGTTTTGCAAATTATGTTTTTTTCTCCTCAGCCAAAAGAAACGCCGCTAAAAAAGTGTACGAAAAAACTGTTTCAGGTATAGAGAGTTAAACTGTGTTGAGTTTTCTTACAGAGTTGCAATCGAATCAGTTGTTTTTTGTGTATACTAAACACAGCGTGTAAAAATAGTGCTGCATGAGTTTTATTGATATTTTTTGCAAAAGTAATCGAATAATTGTGAATTTGAAGAAGAATAGTTATAAGAATTGATTTCAATAAAAATTAAATTAAATTCGCTGCAATATTAAAAAAAAACATATTGCAATAAAGTCCTTGATAAAAGAATATAAAAAATAAAGAAATCGTATCTAATCGCTATTAGATTAAAATTTTGAAAATTTTCATTTATCTTGCAATTTTAACAGGACACGTTTTGTTTTTGGTTTTTTTCGTTCTGTTTTAAATTGTACACGTAAAAATCTAGTATGTTTCAGCATTATTCCTATTAGGGATATGGTAATATTAGTAATTGTGTGCCCAATTTCCCCTTTAAAGTTTAATTCAATTAATCGATCCACAGATCTATTTATTTATTTATTTTATATATATATGTATCTGTCTATCTATCTATCCATCTATCTACCTATCTATCATCTATCCATCTATCTATCATCTATCTATCTACCTATCTATCTATCCATCTATCCATCTATCTATCTATCTATCTATCTATCTAACTATCTATCTATCTATCCATCTATTTATCTATCTATCTATCTATCTATCTATCTATCTATCTATCTATCTATCTATCTATCTATCTATCTATCTATCTGTCTAGTTGTTATTAAAGAGTCTAAAGTTTGTTCGACAAAAAGAAGAATATCAATAAAAACTCCCATTTATTTTTTTATATAAATTTCTAAAAGCTGTTATATTCAAGATGTTTTTTATTTAAGTTTTTATGCTAATTATTAATAATTAAAAAAATAAACTCTTTTATTACTAACTCAAGTAGTGTATGTATGTATGGGGAGTGAAGTGTGTGAGTGTTAAATATTAATTAATATAAATTAAATTTCGTACAAAATGTGTTTTGTATAATTAAGAAATTGGTAAAATACAACAAAGATTATGGGTTTGGGGAGTAGGGGAATAATTGCTGGTTTCTAATATAATAGTTTTTGTTTATAATATTATTTATATTATACTCTATTATATTATATATTACATTATCTATAACTATAAAATGTATAAATGTATCTTTTTATAGATTGATTGAGTTTTATGTACAAAAATTAATTTTAGGTTGGTTAAAATAAAATTTAAATACTACTACGCTTGGCGTAGATTTATAAACTAAAAGAAAAAACGATGATCAAATGGGTATGATTGGTTTACATTATAAAATGAGTTTTTTTTTTTTTTGTTTACTAAAAGTTAAATGTTTAAACATTTGTATCACTAGTAGAGGGTGTGGATGTAGTTTTTAAAATGTTCTGTGTAGGTTGAGCTGTCAACGTTGAGGCCGACGACGATGATGCTAATGATGATGAAGTATTGGTTACAGTTGAAGAATCTTTAAGTTTTGCATTGGGATGTTGAGCCAATGATACCACTTTCATATTTTGCAATGACTTAAGATTAATATTACCACCTTGAAAATTAGGCGATAAAAATATTTGACCACCACCTTGTACGGCTAAAACGACGCGATTCGGTGTGGTTGTATTACCACTACTGGTGGCAGCAGTTTTATTTGTTGAATTCTTGCAATTAGTTAGAAAAATGTTGTTAACATTATTTTGTTTTATTATTTGTTTAAATCATTTTCTTACCTGTTGCTGCGTTTGTACAATTATGTTTTTATTTGTTATGTTTTGTGTTTGTGAGGAGGCTGGCTGTAGTCTTAATGTTTGTCCTGTCGAACCGACAAATATTGTTTTTGGCGTATTGGAGTTTGTGGTCGTTAAACTATTATCCATGTTATTGCTTAGAGTTTTTGCATTCGACACATTTATACGATTTGCTGTTGAGACAATTTGTGGTAATTGTTGTACTCTTAAGATTTGATTACCCATTATAACGGTTTGTAAATGTGGTGTTGTTGTTGTTGTTCCTGTGAGATTTGTTGAAGAATTTTGACTGCTAATGATATTGCCGCCACTTTTCTGCAGCAATTGTTGTATGTTTGTCTGAGGGTGAGGAACAAAAAATATTGTTTTCGTGAAAATAATTCATACAATCTCAGTTGTTTGAAATGAAAATTACTTAAGTAACTGTAAATAACTTAATAAATCTATCTATCTATCTATCTATCTATCTATCTATCTATCTATCTATCTATCTATCTATCTATCTATCTATCTATATATCAATCTATCTATCTATATATCAATCTATCTATCTATCTATCTATCTATCTATCTATCTATCTATCTATCTATCTATCTATCTATCTATCTATCTATCTATCTTTCTATCTATCTATCTATCTATCTATCTATCTATCTATCTATCTATCTATCTATCTATCTATCTATCTATCTATCTATCTATCTATCTATCTATCTATCTATCTATCTATCTATCTATCTATCTATCTATCTATCTATCTATCTACAACCTCTTCATCTTTACTTACACTTCCTTGCTGCAATTTAACCGTTTGCCCACCAATAACAATGCTGCCCTGTTGGGTTTGTACCACATTTTGCTGCTGCTGCTGTGACTGAGCCTTGCTAATAGTATTTAACGCCTTGCCAGTTGTTAAGACCACTTGTTTACCTTGTAAAGTGGCCAAATTGATGTTGGCCGTTTGATTGACAGTATTAATAAGACGTATATTACCAGTTGAAGTTGAGGTGGCGGGTGTTTGTTTTGTAATAATTTTAGTACCAGCTGCTGTTGCAGTTATAACACGTCCGGTACCTGTTGATACAACAGACGGTGTTACTTTCGTAGAGTCTAGATTTACCAAAGTGCTGGTATTGCTAGAACCAGCCTGTGTTGTGATAATTCTTTGGCCCACTGTAAAATTTGAATTACTGCCCAGGGATATAATACTATTCGGTACTGAAACAATAGTATACTGTTGGGGTTGCTGTTGCTTCACTTGTTGCTGTTGAGATTTTTGCATCACATTTGCTGTTAAGTGTTGTTGATTAGTTTTAATAGTTTGTGTATTATTGCCGGTGCCAGTAATACGTAATGTTCCTCCTTGTTTTTGTATTAAATTATCTAAAGATATTATTTGTCCACTAGAACTAGTTATAACGCGGGTACCAGCTCCAGTTGCTCCCGTTATGTCGGACTTTATTTGTTGGCTTGTGGTTTTTAGTATTCTTGTTATATTTTGCTGTTGTACGGTTGCATTATCTTGTGAGACCACCACAACTGAAGTTTTAGGATTATTGTGTTGAGTAACGGTTTGAACTCTACCGGTTAAGTTTGTCTGGTTAGCGGAAGTATTTCCCACCACCTGAACGGTTTTAAATTGGATTTGATTTTGATTTATAGTTTGCTGCTGCTGTTGTTGTTTAAGATTTTGTATTAGAATACGTTGTTGTTGTGGTGTTAAATTTTTGGCATTTATAGTTTGTATTTTATTGCCGCTTATGGTTGTTGTAGCCGATGAAACAGTAGTCGCTTGGGAGGGTGTTACCACAACTGAAGATGAAGCCACTGGTATTTGTTGCAGGACAATACTTTTACCTTGACCCGTTTGACCCACAATAGAAGTGTTGCCTAGTAAATTGAAAGATTTTTTTTTGGAAATATTAAAAAAAAGAAATATTGGTGAAATCTTCTTAATAGATTTTTTCATTTTGATTATAGAAATGTTCCCGAATGTTTCAACTTACCCAAAATAACTCTTTGAGGTTTAGTGCCCGCCGCCACTGCTGTTTGAGTTTTCGTAACGCCCGTCTGTTTAACAATAATATGTTGCTGCTGTTGACCTTGTTTCTGCTGTAGAGCAGCAAATTGTTGCGGTGACATTTTCACAATAGAACCAGCTGGATTTGTAACTGTTCCACTAACAGTAATCAAATTGCCAGTATTAGAGAGTAATTGAAAACCACTAGTGTTAGAATGAGATTTTTGTTGCTGCTGCTGATGTTGTGGAGTAGTTGGACGTTCTGTTGTTGGTGTAGTAACAATTCTTTGTCTATTAACAACTTGGGTGGTGGGAGATTGTGCCGACATAAGTGATTTAACATTTGAAGCAGGAACTAAGCGTATAATATTTTGTTTATTACTCAGGGAAGCTGACGCTGGCAAGCTATTAACAGTTTGAGAAGGAGGATCTGTAACATTAGATGTTGATTGAACATTAAGTGACATATTGTTGGCCATTGATAGGGGTATAATAAGATTCGATTGTTGTTGTTGTTGGGTTAACATTTGATGTTGATTTGTTTGTAGTGTTATGCGGTTTTGTATTAATTGCGTTTTCTGTATAATTTGTTGCGGAGATTTTTTAATTGTGTTGGCAGGAGAGGAGTTTGTAGAGGGTGAGGAGGTTGTGGCTGATGTTGTTACTTGATTTATAATGATGGGTTTATTAAGAGTAACACGTTTGCCGGCTAAATTGGCGGTTAAATTAGTGTTATGTTGTTGTTGCTGGTGAGCAGTGTTAGTTGGCTGTTGGGATGTCTGGTTGTTTGTGTTTTGAGGAGCCGGCATAACCGAGGTGGCATTTGATACATGAACAGTTTGCAGACCTTGCGGTGTGGCAACTATTATGGGGGTGGTATTTTGATTAGGATGATTTTTATTTGGTGGCATTTGAAAACTGTGCTGTTTGAGTAGATTACTGCTGCTGCTACTCGAGCTGTTGTTATTGCTGGTATTTAAAGTTTTATTGTCTGTTCTAATGGTGGTTTTTAATAAGGATTTTTGCTGTTGTGTACTATTTGCTGACGAAGACATTGGTATATTATATTTCAATGGAGGCACCGGTGGACATTTGTTACTGTTTATTAACTGCTGTTGCAAAACCTGTTGCTGTCGTTGCACTACACTATTATTGCTGACAATAATGGGATTTGATGGTACTAAAGCTGGCATGGATATTAAAGAACCAGTAACCTTACTGCTAACATTGCTGGTCTCAGAGCTGTTAAAATTATCATTATCTAAAGTAGAAGACGGTTTGCCGGTGCCGCTGGCTGCTGAAGTATGACTTAATGGTTTTGGTTTTCTTTGAGGCAATTTTTTTGTTTTGCCTATAGTTTGATTTTCTTGATGTATGCGCTCAAATTCTTCTTCCGAACGATTACGATGCAAATAAATCCATATTTTACGTTTAGGATCGTAGCGTACACAGGGATCATGTTCGGTATGCATGCGATCCAAAGCTCCACTAACAATAGTTTGTAATACATTCTCGGAAGCATCACGATTAATGTATTGTGAACATTTAAGTAGTTCGGATATTTCTGCTCGAGTACCCTCACCGTTAGGTAAACGAGCAGTGGCATCTCTTACCAAAGTTAAAATGGTAACAAAGTTAGGACGATCACCCACCATCATACTATGACCACGAGCCTTACTGAGTGCCAATAAGGGTGTGTAGATCCCCTTGACCGGACCCACCACACTTTCATAGCCATACATGCGATAAGTATAGGCTTTATGGGGTTGTTCGAATCTCTCTCGTTCCTGTCTTTGAAATTCGGCAATTTCCTCTAAAGTAGCTGCTCTCACCGCCCAATTGGTGGGACATCTGGGTGGTGGTGGTGGCGGTGTTAAGCTTCCCCCATTATCACTGCCTGCCTCGCCTGAATCATCCATTTCCACAGAGCTTCGAGGGCAAATTTCCAATTTCAATTCTGTTTGTGTTAAACTGTTTGTCTGTTTATCGCTGGGTTGTTTACGTTTCTCCATCCATAAAGTACACAGTTCAGTAAGTCTATTATCTGAGTCTCGTCCAGCTCCTATCCATTGGTAGATGTTTAACTGCACCTTGTGCTCTATATAGGGTACATATTCATCTGGTAGATCGGGAAATTCACCGACTAGAAAATTAATAGCCGATTTTAAAAGATTAGACCAGTTGTCGGCCAAAGAATACCATTCATTTAAAGCGGTAATGGGATTACGCAGCCATACATCAATTTTATGTCGCAAGTCATCATAACGCATGCGATGATTGGGTGTGGAACAGAAAAAATCGCGTATTAAAGAGAAATAACAAGCATGTGTCTCCTGTATCAATTCACTAACAGTAGGAGCTGTTACAGTTGGTCCCAATGTGGCTGTTGTAGTTGCTTTAGTGGTTATAAGAGATGTTCGCGAAATTGGTTCTAATTTGGGCACCGGCTGTGTAACCACAACATTTTCCATTTGCTGTGAAGGTTGATGCTGTGATTTGTTAAATGCTAACAAACTGTTGGCCTTGTCATTGGCAGCGTTGTCACTGGCTGAAGGCATGATTACATCGTTGCCTATAACAAAAGCGGGTATAGTTTCCTCACAAGTTCCACCAAATGTTTCTACTTCTTCCTGTTGTAATTCCACTTCACTATCAAGCATATTAAAGGCATCGTGATCGGCCGTTAATAGAGAAGAATCATCCATGCATAAATTAAGATTATCTGCATGATTTGTTACCGACATTAATTGGGATATATTAAGAGAGTCATTAGTAGTGTTACTATTTAAACCAGCAGCATGGGTGTGAACCAAGGAATGTTGTTGTTGGGTTATAGTATATTGTTGAAGCTGTTGCTGCTGAAGATGGTATTCTTTTGTTGGCGATTTTGTTGCAATTTGATATGTCTCGGATTTTTTAAGCATTGGTTGTATGGGTACTAATGCTGGAGGTTCACTTAGTTTTGGTGGTGGCAGCGGTGGCGGTGGTAGTGATGTCAGAGTTATAGGTTGTGTAATTGCAGTTGTTGTTGTGTTGGTGGTAGTTGTAACATTTGTGGCTAATATTGTTGATGATGTTGTGGTGCTCGAGAACGTAGCTGGTGTCGGTGCTGTTGTTGTTAAGGTTGTTGGCGTTATTTTTGGTTTACGTCCTGGAGTCTTACCAAAGGCAAACATACGTTTGAAATTGCCACCCATTTGAGCACGAGCACAAACATCTCTTAAACGTATATCAGATGTTTCAAATTCGGGAAGGGTCTACAAAAAAAAGCATAATGATAATTGTAAAAATTTTCGGGTTGAGGATTTTGAAAAATGTAAAAAATTAAAAAAAAACTTATTTCAAATTGGATCTTACAAATCCAATTTGAATTAAGTATCTTAAACAGAAATCTTTTTGGTGGTTCTTACTCTTTCACACACAAACAATAAACATTTCCCTATTAAATGCAGATTTTTATACAACCCATGATTCTTTCTTATTACTCACCGGTTCTGTTATTTTCCTGCGCTTATGTTCCCTTAAATAATCTCTAAAGTTGCGATTGGTTAATTTCGACTGTTTAGATTTCTGCTGTAGACGACATGCCTCTTCATCTTCAATATCCTGATGTTTCTTAAATACCGTACTATAAATACAACGATCAGCCAAAGATGTGGAGGTCTTAACAGCCTCATTTTCATTTTCCAAACCACGCTGTTGTAATAGCTGTTCCTTCTTCATTTCATCCGCCAGCACACTATCTTCATCTTCCTCATCGGCACTTAAGACAACATCACCCTTTAAGCCCAACTGCTGTGCTAATTGGGAAATTTCACTATAAAAACGTTTTCGAGCACGCATGGCCGATAGTTTGTTGTCGGCGAATAGATGTGAGGGTTTAGGCTGTTGTTTATTTTGTGTTATAAAGCCTTTGACAGCAGCCGGTTTTATAAACGAATCCGGTGAAGATTTATAGGCCGTATCCAATAGTCTTTGGCGGGAGAGAAACAATTGTTTGGCAGTTTGTGACAAACGTTCACAATGTTGAAATCTTTGTTCTCTACGACGAGATTTCAAAATATTTTGACGTAATTTTATGATATCAGGTCTACAGTTGCCAACTTCTAGTTGTTGTTGTAGACTGGTTAAAGGTGAAGTTCCAAATCGTGTTAGTTCATTATTAAAGAGCATGGAAATCGTGCGAGACTGTTCTACAGCGGCCATTTGTGGTGGCAACAGTTGTTGGAAACGAGGCAGGAATTGTTGTAAATGTTGTTGCACTGGTAAAGGTAATTCCTGCCATGTGGACAAGGAGAAAAACTCTTTGAATATAGCTGCATTTTCACACAAACCGCGCGGTAAGTTTAGAACCTCTGTGGTTATCTTGGCCAATTCCAAAGTATCTTCAGAGTCCTCTGCATCCGATTCATCGGAAGAGGTGGTGGAGATACTGGACTCACCGGAAGAGGAGGATGTCGAACCGGCATAGGTCATATAGCTAACATTTTGTTGGTTTTGATGTTGCTGCTGTTGCAGATATTGCTGTTGCTGCAATAGTTGCAGGTGTATTGCATTGCCTTCACTTTCATCTTGGCCATTCACATCCAAGGTTTCACTGTATTCCGAATCTGACATATGGATTTAATACTTTAAATGGTTTTAATTGATTTAATCCAAAAATATTTCTACTCTACTGGTTTCAATTGCAATATTTCCCTGTAACAGCAAATAGAAATTTTTGATTAGTTTCTTGTACAATTTTTATTTAGTTGCGTTCATTTATTTATTTCTTATTGTACGGCTGAATTTCTCTATACTTAAGTTTTTAGTTGCCCATTTTTATTTTCGTATTTTTTTAATATTGTTTTCAATTATTTACACTCACGCACTCACACACAACACACTTTAATATTTCTTGACTTTTTTCCCAACTTTTATTTTCATTTTCTTGGTTGTATTTTTTTTTTTAGTTGCATCATCGTTTTAAACACACAGTTTAGGATTTTTTTAAAATCTTTTAATTATACATTTATTTTTTTAAGAGGGAACATTTGGTGATTCTTTTTTTTGTTGCGGGCCACTGGCCCTGGAGAGATTAGCGCCTTTAATATTGAAAACCTACCTCACACCACCTTATTTCCCCCTTCGGTTGTATATATTTTGACTTTCAACGCACTTTCTGAGCGGCTCCCAAAGAATATTTGTGTTTTAGTAAATGCTTTCTAGCCTCAATTATTTCTGAAATTGATTTTCTTTTTCTGTCGGGGTATAAATGCGCAATTTACATGATTTTTCGTCGTTTCTTTCGCAATTGTCTTGTGGCTTGTACTGCTCTACTCGTGTTTTTTTCACTCGATTCTAATTTTCTCAACATTTTTTAAAACCAAAATGTCATTTAATACATAAAAAACATTGAACATCAAAAATGGCATATTCGCCTTGTTTTCAGCCAGCATTGCCATATTTTTAAGGCGTTTTTCTGTAAAAAAAACTTGGTAGCACTGGGCTTTATCAGGGTTGTATTCTTGTTTACCGTGTTTAACAGTGCGCTATGGTTCAGATGACCACTTTTTTTAGCCAAAACTAAAAATGTGTAATAGATCTACTATTGCAAAAATTGGCAAAATATTGTCAGTTGGAATAAAATCCCACTATTTCCGGAAAACAGATTCTTAAAGTTTCATAATAAGAAAAGGACGGACTTTTATTAAAAGCTTATATGAAGTTGATGATCGCAAAGATTTAAGAAGTTATATCAAACATCCATATTTTACGTATCCCCACATTATTTTTTAGTTAGCATTTTCGTTTTAACAAATGCATTGTTTAAATAAATCAAACTCATCACCAGCTCTTTTAGCAAATCTTCTTTGCAAGTTTTTAATATATTTTCCTGTTGAAATTGTTTAAATAATTAGTTTCTATTTAATGTTACATATGTTATTAATATTACCATTGAATTCAATTTAAATGCAAATATAATGTTACATAATGTCAATTAACCGGTTTACAGTCGATTTTAAGACGCCGCTGACATTTTGAGTGTCAGCTGTCGCCGACGTTAATATTTGTCGGCACTGGCCTCTGTAGTGAATACTTGCGAATCGCGCTTAAAAAATGCATTAAAAATATTAACACAATTAGTGAAATTAAAAAAAAAAAATAATAATAAATACAATACATATAAATAATAAACAATATGGCTTGTATATTACGACCAAAATTGAATAAAATACCTGGCGGTGGTATGCCCTTGGCTAAAAAGGAGTCTTACGCCAAAGATCTCACCAAATTAACCCAGGTGGAATTAAGGGAAATTAAAGAACGAGAGGAGAAATTATTGCAAAATAAGTAACTATTGTCAATAAAATAATAAAGACAATAATATACATAAACATTTTGCTTGATTTATAGATCAAAATTACAGAAATTACCCGATAAAGGCAAACGCATACAAGACTTCTACGATAAGGTGCTGCAGGAACTGGAGAGACGTTCCAATGTAGATGAAGCTGCCAAAATCTTTTCCAACTTAAATATAGCATCTCAGGGTGAGAAAGCTTTAAATGAATTGGAGTGGCAGGGAAATTTGAAAAATTTACAAGAAAACCTAAATCCTTTGGACGATGTTTTAGATAGTGATGATGAAACTGAAATGGACCCCTTAAAGATAATAGCTCAAAGACAAATGCATGAAAGAAAAGTAAAAGTTGAACCACCCGAAGTTAAGTTAATAACGGAGGAAGATCTTAAAGAAATTGAATCTTTTAAGACAGATTCTCCAGATTCGGGTGTGACTACCGAATCAAACGGAGAAGAAACTCAGGCAGCGCAGGCTATAGAAGCTGAAATTGTGGCCATAGATATTAAGGAAAAATTAGATAATATTAAGCCTAAATTACAAACTTTAAACAGTAGTATCAATTCTATTAATGGAGAGTCTAGGAGTAGTAGTGTTTGCTCGCATACTTTAGATTTGGAGCCTCATGTTCATTATTTGGTAGATAAGACTGAAACGCATGTACAGCCACCTATTAGGGAAAAGTTTAAACCTTACCGCACTACCGTCTCTAATGTACATGATCCTGAAAAAGAAAGACAACGTAAACAAGGAAAAAATTGGGAAGTTACTGCAGCAACACCACCTCCAATACAGCATAATGGTACTCAGCTTCTCAATTTAATGGATTCTGTTGAAATTCAAGCACAATATTTATTAAAATTAAAGGTACTTTTTTACATTTGTTTATTTTTAATACAACTATATTTATTTCTTTGTTTTAGGAACTCCAAGAAAAACAGGCCGCTGAGCGTTTGGCGGCTAAACTTAAACGTTTAGAAGATCGTAAATTGCAACTACCCTCTGAGGAGGAATTAAAAACAAAACCATCATTCACAAAATATCGCGAACCCAAGTCACAGACCCATAACATTGAGGGTGAACAAAAATTCAATGAAGATGACGAAGTTCATGATCCTCTAGACGAGGAAAAGTCAGGCGGTGTAAACTATACCGTATACGAGTAAAACAACAGGTACTTTACATTTTCCATATACTGGTAGTTAGTTTTTTATTAATATTATTATTTCAAACGACAACATTTAACACAAATTTAACATTTAACTGCAAAAACGTTTATGATTTTTTTAAAATAATATAAAAAGTCATTCCTCTTCTATGGCGAGCTGAGCTCTTGCGTTTGTCCTTTCTTTTTTAATTTGGCTGTCATTATAACTTTTAATAAATAGTCTAAATCAATGTTTTATTAACAGATTTTTTAAATTGAATAGAATTGAGTTGCGGTCGAGGCCTGCAATTCAATTTGTCCCATTTTAAATTGTAAATGTTGTAACCATTTCAATAAGTTCTCGGCATGATGCGTTTGCTTTTCCTCATAATCCGGAGCATAATCGCGTACGTTTTGTAAACGCACATGTAAAGTATCGGAAAGCTAAAGTGAAGTGATAAGAAAATAATATAATTAAAAAAATTTTTTATAAAAATCCTCCAAAAGGAGGGGTAGAATGAAATAAAAAGAAAAAGCTTAATGTAAAATTAAAGAATATAAACTAAATGTACAAAAGGTGGATTTTTGTTATTTAACATTTTATATCAGTTCTGATTTTATTGAACTAATATATAGAATTTTTGCAGCTTCGACTTTTTCTCAGATAATGTAATGAAAACTGTACATACTACAAATAAGTTAAGACATCTAAAAATAAGTGTTGTGGAACATTACCTGTGTTTGCGAGGACAAAACTGGACTCCACAATGGCAATAATTTGCTTAAAACTGTTGAATTTGTTTCCTTCAATGCTTCCAATAAACTTAGGAAATGCAAATTTACCATTTCGGAAAGCTGAAAAAATTTTGCCAATTCAAAATATGTATAACTTATTAAATACTGATACCCACCTTGGCATTAGAATTCTGTGAAAAATCATTGGTTTCTTTAGTAGGTTTCGAATGTGAAACCAGTTGTAAAATACAGGGTGTTACTTTAGCCCAAAACTCGAAGAGAACACCCATAGTATTACCCTCAGGATTATTGGAGGTATGAGCAATTTGTTCCAAATACACTGTCCACAATTGACACAAAGTAAACGCATGGAATAATGAAGACATATGCAAGACAGATGTCTTGGATTGTTCGGCGAAACCGGCAAAGATAACTTGTATATGATCGGCAATATGACAGGAGGCTTCTTGGGGAACAGGTTGAGAGAAATTAGCATGACCAGCAGCTGCTGAATGATGACCACCAGCTGGATTGTTGGCATTCGTTGGTTGATTAGTAGTGGCATTTGCATTCGTGGCTATATGTATGGTAGAACGTCTTTGTAATAGAGCCATGTGAGTGAGAGAACCTAACAGCAGCCAGGAAAGCAAACGCATGTGACCCACACATTCGGTAAATTCTTTGGGTCTTTAAATAAAAAAGTTATTAGTTATTTTTTTTTAGTGCTATATATTTAGTTTAATAACATACCCTTGTTGCAGCGATGAGGGAGCATTGTAAAGCCAGGGTAAATATCTAGCTACAGCTTTATTATCTCTAGAGTTTCCACGCGACATTTCCAAAGCCAAATATTGAGATACGGCACCCTTTAAAACACCTCCCAAAGTATCTTCTCCCAAACCATTTTGGGTTTGAGAATTTTTGAAATTCTTTAGGAAATTAGAAATTTGTTAATAAGTTTAAAAATTTGTTATTAAAAGTCGTCTTACCTTAATTTTACTGAGGGTATGAAAATCTGCCAAAAAGTCTATAACATCATTGATATACTGTCTCAAACAATCCGCCGAATTTGTAGAAATATTGGGTGGAACCTCTGGTATATCTTGCAATGTACCCGGTGGTAAAGTACCACCAGCATCCAACAACACAAATCCTATAATCATTAGTAGATTATGATCTGGTATATTGGTTTTAAACTTTAGAGCCTGAACAAATTCAAATATCAATTGACGGCATAAATATTGCTTATCACGATCTCGGGAAAAGGAACGTGAATAAATGCAAATATCGTATAAAACTGAATAATCCAAATTTGTATGTTGCACACAATATGCTAATATTTTCGAATAGGGATCTAACAGTGTTTTCGGTACACAATTCAAACGCAGTGTAGCCACCATAAGATCCAAAAGATATTCATGATTTGTCAAGGTGGGCAATATAACAATAACTTGTCTAAGTAAATTTTCCAAACTAGTCATGGCCTGAGGCCATGCCGACTGTACCGTACCATCGGGTACCACACACTGTAAATACTCGGCCATATTACGGAAAATAATGGGTAAATTTTCTATTGGTAAAGATTTTTTAGCTTGCAAAGCTTCACACACCATATAAATAGGACTGGAAGCATTTAATTCCTGGAAATCTTGTAAAGCCTTGGCAATGCTACGGAAGGTGTTGCGTCTAACTTTCACTGCAAAAGAATCAAAATATATAGAAAAGTTAATAAATTGTGAATAATTTCTGTAGCTGTTTAACATACTTATAACTTCTGTCTGAAGAATTTGTAAAAATATACCATTGGGTGCAAGTTGATGTAAAACACAGCGCAGAAATTGTAATGCTACCGCTTGAGCACTACATAACAAGGGTGGACCATTTTCACCCTGCCAAGCGTAAGTGCATGTCGAAGATATCCTAGAAGATTTATTCATATTAAAATTAGTTTTTCTTTTCAATCTAAATCCTTAACTTACTTAGATGTTATGGTTAATATTTCCGGTAAAAATGGTGCTGCCATAGAGGGTTCTCTATGTATAAAAGTACCCAGTATAACAATTAACAAACCAATCTCCTCATCGGTATATTCTTCAATTAAAGCACCACATTCTGAGCAGCGTTCACAAACGGTATAGTCACCTACTCGACGTGTGCTCTGCAAACATAATAGATTTTTACAGTTTTCTGTTTTGTTTTGGAGTTTAAGTAAAAACTCCAAACTAATATAAACTTCATATTTACATACCACTCTATCTGGCTGCGGTATTGTTTGACCGCCCAAACCATTCTCTAGTCCATCATCTAAATCATCATCTTGTTCTTCGGGTGGTTGATATGGCGGCGGAGGCCAGGAGCCAGCATAACGCGAACGTATATCGGGTATAGCATTGACATCTACAGCAAATGGTGCCATCTTTTGTCGTGGTTTTTTAGCACTATCCGTACGAGCTGCTGTATTATGGGGTATTTGTGCCCCAGCCGATGTAGTAGAAGGACCTAAGGCCCCATTCATTTTATCTTCCTGAACCGTTTTCAAAATAGACGTATGTAAATCATGTTGAGTCTCATCTTTGTGCGCAGCTTGTTGAGCACTAACATGATGCGTGGTATGGGGTTCTTCCAGGGCTACTTGTTTAATTAGACGTCTTGGTGAGTTCGTACGACTAGAGGGTGTAACATCATCTTTAGTACTTTCCGAAACATCAAGACTGTCTTGTTTCAAATGACTGATATCGGGTAAGTTGAGGCCTTCTCGTAAGCGATCTGCTATGGCGGCTACACTTTCTTGGGTGCCTATGGGTAATAAACGCTCGGGAGTAGGTATTTCTAAAGTGCCAATATTTTTGGGAGGCGGTAATGTGGCAGGGTCAATTTCATCTACTGGATTAGGCATGACACTCATTTTAGAGAGTGGTGAATCCGGCGAGCCATAGGCCTTATCCGATCTTTTCAATGTTTTGGAAGTTAGCTTTTTGTGATTAGCACTTAGTCTGGAGTCATCGTTACCATTTGAGGAAGATGAAGTGCCAGCACTACATTCTATAATGGTCTTGTGTCTACCCAAGGGCTTCTTTGACTGTTCCACTGTTGTCTGTTTGGCAACAACTGGTCTTTTGTCAGAACTTTCTCCATTGCCATTAGTAGAACGTGACCCATTGGTGGAGGATTGTGATTTAGATTCTGTGACTCTGGGACTTGTGATGTCTTGTAATGCACCCAAAGCTTTTAAATGATTGGTAGCTATGGCAGCAAACATTTTAGAAGTGGAAGTGGCTGCCGAATCTTGTGACTTATTGCGTACAGTTATGGCACGATGTACATCAACGGGTGGACTTATAATAGCGGTCTCTGAAGGTTCTGTACCCACCAAAGGTGTAACAATCATGCGCACTCCCTCCTGTAGACTGTGTCTTGAGTGTGTAGCTACCACAGTTGTGGAGACTGTTTCCGACACAGTGGATTTGATCTTCGTGGTATAAGTATCACCAGTTTTGGTAGTGATCATGGTTTTTTGATTTTTCATAGTTTCTTCCGTGGTACGACGGCTTCTTAAAACATCTAATTTTGAGGAGTTAATCTCCTCGAAATGTATGGTATCATCAAAAGAACCAGGAGCACTGCTGCCGTGTAAAGTACTGTCGGATAAATCACTTTCTGGTATGGCCACCAGCTCCGATTCCGTTTCGTCGGCATCCAAACTGGAGTCATTGTATTTTCTAAAAGCATGTTGTAATTTTGGAGTAAAAGCCACATTTTGTCCTTTGCCCTTTGAGGCACCACTGGTGCCCTCTGAAGGAAACATGGGACTAGCAGGAGGACTTTGTTCCTTATCCTCGGGATCAGTACCCAATGACGGTTGGCTTACATCACGTGACCTAGAAGTACCTTGCATATCCAAGATGGTTGTAGTCGGTATACGACGGCACTGATGAAAATGATTACGTAAACTATTCATTATAATGCGTATAGCGGAGTTAACGTAAGCACTTTGCGGTGGTTGGGTATACGAGTACTTATAGAGCACTACCAACATGGTAAACATCCAATTGCGCCTAGGATACAATTCCAAATACCATAAAGAGTAGTTAAAGACTTGATTTTGATATAAATCAGCAGCATTATTATTGGGATTTGGTGCATAAAGTATGACTTGCATTACCGACGATAATATTAGACCACCGATCAAATGATTTTGATCTAAAACTTGTGGCAAGTTGGCCATAAAGGCATTGAATACAGCCGAGGCTCTAAGAAAGAAGAGGCGAAAAAAAAACTGAAGAATAAAAGTTTTAGAAAATTATAATATAACTTACCTCAAATTCTCGGGTGATGTATGGAAAGTTTTGTCAATTTGATTGTGACCCAATAGTAAGAATAAATGTTTTAAAACTATACCCTGGGTTTTGGAAATCGGCTTATCTTCCGAAGGATAAGCTTGATCAGGTCTAGACATAAATTGCATTAATAAAAATACCAACAAATGTATAGTTTCCCGATCCGATTCTTCTAATTCGGTAATACGACTCAATAGCCCAATCAGACTGTCATCATTCATGCCACTTAACGAGTGTATATGGCCATCTAAAGACATCCAACAGATTATAAAGAATATAAATAAAATATATAGTTTTAGAACCATTTAAATTACAAGTTAATATAAAGTCAACTTAGGAAATTATTACAAAGTCTTATTAAGACGTAGTTTTGTTTTATAGAACATGACTAAACAGGATATGAGGAAGTTAAGGACTGATAGATGTGGTTTCTAATGGGTATTCATATATAGAGTTAACTTTGTCATAATTCCCAAGTAAATAATTTTATATTATTCAGTTTACATTACATCACACTTACACACTACATCTAGGTTTAGTTTTAGATTTAGGAATTTAGTTTAGAATTTACAGACTCAGCAGTTTTATTTTATACACACAAACAAGCGGAATAATAGAGTTTTAAAGTTTTTCTTAGGAATACATACCAGTTTTGCAAGGGTTATACATATTTTTTTTTTTTGGTTTTTTTTTTTTAATTCAAATAATAATAAAATTAAAATGTTTTAAAAAGCTTAACTTAAAATATTAAATCAACTTAAGATTTAAAATAGATTTCATTCACATAACTACCAGAGATCAGAGATTTATTCTAATATTGCAAATCGTGCAACAATTTCTTTTAAAAGGGAAATTTAGTTCAAAATTTATTGTTAACTGGAAAAAATCTTCAAGGAAGATGTGATTTTAGGGAGAAACATACATGCTTTTGCCAAGCTTAAGTCCATTTTCTCATTGTCTGGTTATATTTTATTGAAACAATAGATTGACATTTCTCATATTCGGTATATTCTACCGCTTAAACAATAACCAGATGTTAAGATAACGGACCTTAGACTATAAGACTTGTAATACTTTATTTGGTGTTAATTAAAGAGGTGTTTTATTTCCTATGTAATTCTGAAATTTCGATTATATCTCGTCTTGTCTAAAGACGGAAGAAATCAAAATATAATAGGGCGGACTGAAATGGAACCCGAATGTTTAGACGTATTCGGCATTTGGACTTCTAATAAAGATTAATTGTCAGTAATAGTGGTAGCGTGGCTTCAGTAAGTAGTTAGTGTTTTAGTTTGTTGGAGGCGTGGAATCGATTGCCACCAGGGAGAGAGAGACAGAGCCCAGGTTTCTTTCTTATCTATCTATCTATCTTTCTATCTATCTCTCTATCTATCTATCTATCTATCTATCTATCTATCTATCTATCTATCTATCTATCTATCTATCTATCTATCTATCTATCTATCTATCTATCTATCTATCTATCTATCTATCTATCTATCTATCTATCTATCTATCTATCTATCTATCTATCTATCTATCTATCTATCTATCTATCTATCTATCTATCTATCTATCTATCTATCTATCTATCTATCTATCTATCTACCTAACAAACTAAATAACTAACTAGCGAAATAACTCACTAAATTGTGTGCAAGATTCTCTAGGTATCTTGCGCAACAGTTATTCAATCTAAATCGTTCTGAAATAACCCAAAATTTTGAAATAAATTCAAGTAGAGTATCCTGTTCAATGAAAATTCCTTAAAATTTAGATGAAATGCCAATATTGTAATATATAATCTAATTCCATGATAATCTAAAGAAAAAAAGTTACTTAAAAAGTGTACATGCATGTTATGGGAGTAAATTGAACTAGTGGTTAAAGTGATAAAAAAAGAAAGCTTTTAATATTTCCGAAAGTTTTTGTGATTAAAGAGCTTGAAGAAAAGTTAGCTTAAGAAAAATATATTATACAAGTCTACCAGTGAGGATCGTTTAATATAGTTATTAGTTTTTAAATAAATTATTATTAAAGTTTTGTTTTTAGTTCATATAATTTACATGTGCCTGGAAAATCCATACAGTGGCTGGGCCTGTGAAAATTTAACCATAAATCTATTGTTTACAATTTATTATACATACGTATTTTACATCGAAAGATTTATATACAAAATTTACAAATTTCATCCATGTTATAATATTTTGTAGAAATTCAGGGTGTCATTAAAATGTACAAAAGGCCACAGAAGAGGAGAAGAGTCATACATTTTAGAGTGACACAAGGCGTACGTAGTAGTTTTAAAAAAACGCAGTTATCGAGTTATGATACATCAAATTTTCGTTATGTAAAAATATCAATAAAAATAAAATGAAATAAAAAGAAAAAAATATATAGAAAAAATCCAGAAAAATAACATATATTCAAATATATATGTATGTTTAAAAGACACCATTACGACAGTTATGAGAGATAGAGAGCGTAGAGATAGTATTATGATTAACACAAAACAAGAGAGAGAGATCGAGAGATAGTTTACAAAAAGCATGCTACTACAACCTACCTTGAGGTGCCGGTGCACTAGCACTGGTTGATGCTTGTGTGCAACCGACATCACAAGTACAAATCATTGGTATGGCTGAAGCTGATGGACTGGGACTAGGTGCTGGTGCGGGTGGAGGAGGAGGCAGGAGATTGGGTGCCGAGGGATGCTTTTGAAAATGGGAGTGATAGGAATGGGTTGATGGATGTGGATAATGATGTGATTGTGTGGAAGGTTGGGATTTTGTTTGTTGCCTGTGATGATCAGCTTCTTGTAACGTCGGCATTGGACTATGAATTAGCGTTTGACTAGGCGCTACACAATGCACTAAATACTGATGACTTTGACTATGAGTCGAGGCTAAAGTTGATGTTGTTGCTACTGGTGCACTACTACTAGACTGATGGGAAGTTGAGGAAAAGAAGAAATGTTGCTGTGACATAGGATGATTATGAGTAGAGGAATGTATGGGACAGGGAGGCTGTAGGGGATTGTTGGTGGGGTGAGAGTTGGCGGCGGTATTTGTTGGAGGGGCTGAAGGTTGTGAGTGATGTGAATGTGACGACGTTACAGAGTGTGTGGTTATATGAGCACTGTAAGCCGCACGGTGTGATAATGTATTGCTAGCTGTTGGATAACTATAACTAGTACAAGTTTGGCTGGCTCCACTACTAGAGCCTAAAAACTGACCCAAACCAAAGCGTGATGTTTTCCGTTTTAATATGGGTGCCGAAATCTGGCGGCTATAGATTTTCTCTTTATCGGGTACTAGAATTAATGAATTAAAATAAAACATACAAATAATAATAATAAAAACACTATGTAAACTTAATTTACCAAATTTGGAATCTTGTCGGGGTATCATGCTGGCAGGAGCTGACATGGTCCTCTTATAAGGCCATTTAGTGCCAAAGGAAGCACTTAATGTTTTGGCCATGCCACCAGTAGCAGTATCAGACTGACTTAAAGCCTCACGAGCCTTTAAGATTTTCGATGATAAAGCTTCACTGCCATTTTCGGAATTTCTTAAATCTCTTAAGTACGAAATATCGCCACATTTCTCCAAAGTAATTTGAGCTTCCACAAATAGGGTATCGAAACGATTTAGGAAAAACTCCCAAGTTAAAATCTTACGATCCGATAGAGAATTATGCAGTTGATAAACAGATTGCAAGACCACCGGTCGATCAACAATAAACAAATCAAATTGCGATTCCAAGCAGAAGAGGAGTGACCGAATTGCTGTGTCATGTATGGTTCCGATATATAGCGTAGCTCTTTGTGCTACATACACATTGATGTCATCCATGCTGGCTATAAGATGACAAAATGCTGTAGCCAAAGCCGTTTGTAGACCAACCTCGGTGCGTAGTGGTGTCGAATCCATAAATCGAGTAATTACAGTAACTCGTTCAACTGCTGTGAATCGTATGCGCCAGTCGGTATCATGAAACGCCTCCTGAACCACACGCCAAAAGACATCAGATCCCAAAGGCAATGTTATGCAGTGTAACAGCAAGGGTACACCAACTTGACAAATGTGGGAATGTTCGGCATTGCAGAGTTCCCAAAGACTGCAAACATAGGTTGTTAAAATTAAGAGAATGAAAGAGTTGGTACAACTTACTTCTTTATAAGTAAATTCTCTTGACACCAGATAAAAAATCCACGATGCTCTCGGGCAGCCTTGGCCAAGGCATCGCCATGTAGAGTCATAACATTAAGACAATGCAAAACATAGTAAAGAATTTCGGGTTTTTTAATAGTGGGAATTTCCTAAGGAATCGTAATAAATTGAGTATAAATAAGATTTGTAGAAATAGTGGTCACAACGTTACCGTTAATAGTTGATGTATATACTGCAAACTTTGAGGCAATTGATCTAAGGAAAATTTAAATTTCCCCACCGAAGTATGCCAAAAATCTTCACCATCTTCTTCTTCCTCATCCTCACCAGAAAGACTGCCATTGTCTAAACCGCAAGCACCACCAGAGCTGCCATTGCCCACACCATTATCACCACCCAAGACAGAAGCTTTGGTAACACTAACATTAGCACTGCCTATAGAAAAAAATTTGAACAAATTGAACAAATTTAACATTCAAATTATAGAATTTTAAACTTTAACGAAAACTTACCCACATCCGCATCGGATAAAGTTATAGATCTAGCTATGGCACGATCAGCGGGCAATATAGAGGCTAAATCTAATTGTTCAGAAACCGTTTCTACGGTAGCCGTCATGATCTAAGTTAAAAGTTATTATTAATTAAATTAATATAAATTCTATTATTGAAACAACTTCTTGCAAAAAATTGTATTATTTACATTTATGTATATTTTAATAAAAATACATTTAGTTATTTACAAAAGTCACACATATAAATATATTTTTATTTTTGGGTTAAGTTCATTTTTTCTCTATAATTTTTTTGTGGTTAATTTTGTACAGTGTAAATTACAGTGATAACTGAGTATATTTAACACTCCAGTTTTTAAGGTGCATACTTATGGAGATAATAATTAATTAAATGTGCTTTGTGGGTGTTGCATATTTGTTTTGTGCTTTTTAATAATTAAAAATTTTTTGCATGCTTATTTGTACACTGAAAGAAATTAAATTTTCTTAATTAAATGAAAATAATAAAAGAAAAAATTTTAAATGGAAATTATGAGAAGAATTATTTACATTAAAGAAAATAATTTCAAAATTTATGTTTATATTTTTGTACATTTAGGTATTTTGTTAAATATTTATATTGTTTTTATTTTCAATATTCACACACATACAAGATACTTTGAGTCAAAAGAAAAATAATAATAAGAGTTCAAAAAATAAATTGTTTTGTTAAGAATAAGGAATAATCTAAAAAATAGTTTCAAAGTTAAACCTTTTAATCTTTGTATTTGTGTACTGTGAAAACCTTTGACCATTTGGATTTTACTGGATTCAGTAATCTATTGTTTTCGTTATCAATAACACTAAGGCTTTTGGTACAAGATTACCTAAGTTCAACGCAGATTGTTAAAGTTGTCAAACGGAGAAAATTTTGATTTTAAATGATGTAAAACTGATTTGTTTAGAACTGAATTAGAACAAAACTATACTGATCTCAAACTGAACTAGAACTGAACTAGAACTGAACTAGAACTAGAACTGAACTAGAACTGAACTAGAACTGAACTAGAACTGAACTAGAACTGAACTAGAACTGAACTAGAACTGAACTAGAACTGAACTAGAACTGAACTAGAACTGAACTAGAACTGAACTAGAACTGAACTAGAACTGAACTAGAACTGAACTAGAACTGAACTAGAACTGAACTAGAACTGAACTAGAATTGAACTAGAACTGAACTAGAATTAACTAGAACTGAACTACAACTGACTGCTGACCTAAAGAAGATTGTATGTCACGTTAGATTAGTCTTAAAACAAAAATTTTTTAGGTTAAAATAAAAACACATGAAAAAATTAATTCATATTAAAATAAAACTTTGTACATTTATATATACACTGAACATATAGTTTTTTTTTAATAAATCAACATTTATGATTTTTCTCTGATAATGAAGAACACTTATTTATAATCAAATAAAAATGAAAAAAAAAAATATAATTTTAATAAAAAACTACACCGAAAATTACAAATTGTTGATATAAATAAATTATGATTAAATAATAATATAAGGTGAATTTAGTAATGAATTTAGATTTAGAGTTTTTTTTTTAGTAAATTTTGTGACTTTTAAAAATGCACAAAGTACCTCGTCTGTAGCGTGAACTTTTCTCAATTCAATACTATCAACCGATTGGCCATTATCGTTTTTCTATAATAAAATGAAAAATATTCAATAAAGATCATAATTTGGTTTTGGTGGCATTAAATGTTTAATGTAATTTAATTTATAAAAAAATAAAACTTAAAGAAACTTAAAAAAATATATTAAAACAAAAATTAGCAATAAAAAACGTATTTCAATAGTTTGCAAAAATTGTAACTTAACCTTTTTTTTTTGGAAATTTCAATGTTATTTTATTGTAATTTAAGGATGTTTTTTAGGTTTTTTGTTTAAACTAAATTAATTACATCCATTCTGTTTATAAACTCAAACTTTGCCTGTTTTTTTTTTGTTCTGGGTAAACTTTTTAACGTAACATAACATATTTCAAACAATGTTTTACTTTGTTGCTTTTTTATCATTGTCTTATAACGACTTTTTCTCTCAGTATAACTTACCGAACAGACATGCGGCATATGCACTAAAACGCCACCCACAGAATGGGGTTCGGGTTGTGGTACAGCCACCGGCACTGGACCTAATTTGTAAAAAGAATATATTAATTTTGTTGTATTTTTTTCAATAAACACCATTATGTGTGTTTTCTTTTAAATTGTTTTTTTTTTAATTTTGTAAATAGTTTTCTTCAAATTTTTTAAATTTTTTTCTTTAAAAGGTTCACATTCTCATAACTTAACATGCAAGGAAAAACTTATCCGGAATTACAAAATAATCTTAAATTAAACTCACTACAAAATTTTAATTTCTTAAATAAACTATTTTCAAATCTATGTTCTAATAAAAATGCTAATTGCATGCATTTCTTAGGTTTTATAATTTTTTGAATTTTAAATAATTTTATATTGTATACAGTTAAATTAAATGAAGGTTTTATTACAATATTATTTGCTTAACATAATTGTTGTTCACATAATTTTTAATATTAAGGTTTTATGATCGTCAGATGGACCACTAATGTTTGTGAATGGAATTAGGATAGTATCTCGACATTTCAAGGGAAGTTTTCAATTACTTCTAAACTAGACATAGATCACTGAACTGAACTAGAACTGAACTTGAACTGAACTAGAACTGAACTAGAACTGAACTAGAACTGAACTAGAACTGAACTAGAACTGAACTAGAACTGAACTAGAACTGAACTAGAACTGAACTAGAACTGAACTAGAACTGAACTAGAACTGAACTAGAACTGAACTAGAACTGAACTAGAACTGAACTAGAACTGAATTAGAACTGAACTAGAACTAGTTCCATAAATAAAAGGAATATTTGTTATATTTAAGGGTTTTAAGCCCATTTTATCTTTAACTGTATATAATATAATTTGGATGTTTTACAAACTCTAAAAAAACTATTTTGGGTTTAAACAAATGTTAAAGCTTAAACTAGAACTAAATAAAATCAAATAGAAATAAATAAAAACAAAACTGCGGTGTTGTTCTAGGAAAGGTGTGTGTAATATGTTTAAAAGAATTATGTTTGTGTATTTTTGTAATTCTGTAAAAAAATGGCAACTTTCACTGGTCAATGGGTGAGTGGGTGTAAAAAGAACTATTTGTTTCATAAACTAAAGAAAGCTGTTTCGAAAATCAAAAACTCAAAACAATCTGTGTAAATTGTATAAAAACTTTTTGTTTAGGATGTGCTTAAGTGTCGTTTGCTATTTTTTTTTATAATATTGAAAAAAGCGTAAATTGTTTGTTAAAACTGTAAAAAAAACGAACATTAGGTTACGTTAAAAAAGAGTGAAAAAAAAACTTAAATATTAAAAAAAATAGAACGGAACGGAACAAAATCAAATGTATTTTGTTCAAATCAAATACGAGAAACAAGAGTATTGAAATTAACACAGTTCGTTGTGGTTTAGAAATTGTTAAGAAGAATTATTTATATTTTTAAAAAAGTTAATGATGCATCACCTGCCATAATAATAATTTTTCCATCGTCTGTAAAAAATGGATCGAGCTTAAAAAGGTCTTGAGTTTGGTGGAGAGGGCATCATAAACGTATACATATTTTGTTTTATTTTTTTATTATATATAGAGTAAATAGAGTAGTGATAATAATATTTTTGAAAGTAAAAATATATTTTTTGTTTAAAATTTAAGTTAAAATTTAACAAAAAAATTAAAATTGTGTAGAAAAAGGTATTTGATTATTATTATTATAATTTTTTATAAAAATTTTTTTAATTTTTATTACAAAATTGTGTTTGTAAATGTAGAGTGTTAGAAGTTAGAAGTGGTAAAGTTTTTATATTATATGTCAAAATGTCATATAATATTTGAAAGTGTAGATAGTTTGTGATAGAGAGAGAGACAGAGAGAGAGAAAGAAGAAGAAATGTAGAAGAGACAGATAAAGATATATCATGTTGAAATCATTAAGATTTTAAATCTGTGATCATGGTGATAAAGAGTTTAATTTTTAAGGAGTATTAAATAGTTGAGCACAACCAATTTGTTAGTTTTGCAAAGTTTATAAAACTCGTTTGTGTCAGTTTTGTTCAGTGTTTTTTTTTTAATTTGATTTACTTTTTTTGTTTAAAAAAGTGCATTGAAAAAAAGATATACAAACTAATTTCTTTATGCTCTAAGTGGATTTTTAGCTACTGGTTACTCTAAATTAGTTTTTATTTTGTTTTAGAGAATCAAAAATAGAGACGAGCTGAGTTGCTTTTTTTAATTCTTTCTTTAAACTCTTCTTGTAACAAGTAAGAGCATTTAATTTTTATAGGGAAACTTTTTTTAAAGGAATTTTACTGCTGTTAAATTTGTTGGGATGTTTGGATTGTAAGGGTAGTTAATTTTGAAAGGAAATTATTGGTTTTCTAATTAAGCACCTGAAAATCCTCCTAAGGGTCCCAAGGGTATGGGTAAAGGGGCCATAGATAGTGATACATCACGTTCACGGGATTTTTCCTTATCACTTTCTGGGGGACTTTTGCGTGAGGATTTCTCTTCTTCGATTATGTCTTCAATGGGAACCTGGAATGGCGAAGGGAAAGTAGATATTTAAAGAATTGAACTAGAACTAGAACTGACTTAGAATTGAACTAGAACTGAACTAAAACTGAACTAGAACTGAACTAGAACTGAACTAGAACTGAACTAGAACTGAACTAGAACTGAACTAGAACTGAACTAGAACTGAACTAGAACTGAACTAGAACTGAACTAGAACTGAACTAGAACTGAACTAGAACTGAACTAGAACTGAACTAGAACTGAACTAGAACTGAACTAGAACTGAACTAGAACTGAACTAGAACTGAACTAGAACTGAACTAGAACTGAACTAGAACTGAACTAGAACTGAACTAGAACTGAACTAGAACTGAACTAGAACTAGAACTGAACTAGAACTGAACTAGAACTGAACTAGAATTGAACTAGAACTGAACTGGAACCGAACATAGATTACTGAACTGAACTGAGCTAGAACTGAACTGGAACCGAACATAGATTACTGAACTGAACTGAGCTAGAACTGAACTGGAACCGAACATAGATTACTGAACTGAGCTAGAACTGAACTAGACTACCTGCAAAGGGTTTCCGACTTATAATTATAATGCAAGCCTAGTTTTGTACTTACATCTGGTGGCCTTAAAGGATTTAAGGGAGCCATGAATTGCACAATCTTTGTTGACAATTGATGCCACATTATAGAGGCCTCGCAATAGGCGCACTCTGCGACCTAGAATGATAAATATAATAAAAAAAGGGAAACAGCCTTAACACCTTATTGGGTAGGAAGTCTCATAGAAACGTGACAATTTTTTATGATTTTACTTACCTTCAAAGAACACACATGACTACTAAGACCAACACGAGCGGCTGTAACCATGCATTTCATTAGACGTGAAACATCTTCACATACCGAAGTGTGAATGCCCATGTGTTGTTCTATATCTTGCAACTCCATTTGTTTCAATAAAATATCCAACATTAATATGCAACAGGTTAAATTGTGTTCAGCATCGGTAGAGAATTCGGTATGACGATTAGTGGGAGCCTCATCATCGGAAATAGCAGAAGTATTACCCGAGTCATCCTCAACAACGGGAGCTTACATTAAAGAATAAGGAATATCTTCTAGTCTTTGTATATTTGTTTAAATACTTACATATCGAACTTCTACGTGGAGGATTATCCTTTGTATCTTTAGATACAGCCTTAACACCTCCCTTGGGAGCACCGTCCTTTTCGCGCATTAATTCATGTTGTACACCATACTTCATGATGCGCACACCATCACCAAACATGGCGAAAAGTTGAACTAAAGGTATCAAAATACCTAATTTGGAAAGAATCTGTAGCCAACGTAAAGCCTGCTGTTGAACTTTGGCGGTGGTCTTTTCAAAACGTATAGCCACAAAATTATACATAGTTTTGGCATCAAAACCCAAAGGGGACATTTCAGGATCTAAAATTTTACTTAAAACAATTTTTAATTCATTGAGTTCCTTTTCGGAAACATCATTGGTTATGGCCTCCATCCAATGTGGCATAACATAATCCCAAATTTCAGAAGTTATGACCTCATAGGGGACCAAACAGATTAAACGTTGCAGACCCTCCTTGAGATGGGCAGTGCGTGAAGCCAAAGTTTCCCAATGACCACCAACACGACCGTATTCTGGGGGATGCGGCAATAAACAGGAAGTAAAGACCTATGATAGGAAATGGATATCAAATATGTGTTTTTTGGGAATAATTTTTGTTAATATCTTACGGAATAGTGAATGCGGCAGATTTCCTTAAGCCAATCCACCACATGCTCCGTTTTTAATTTCTCTATAGTACTTTCAATTTGTCCTGCATCATAGGAATAGGCGGTAACATGGAACCAGTGGAAGAGCATGCTTAATATTCTACCCAGAATTTCAACTGGAGTATCAGCGGTGGGAGTACAACGTCCCACCAATAACCAAATGCCATATCGGCCCAACATTTGACGTTCCTCCAGAGTAATGGCATCAGGCATAATACCATTACCTCCAGTAGCACTAGCACCATTTTTCTTTGAATCCGAACTCTCTTTGCCCGGTTCAAAGTTTATGGGTTTGGCCTCGCGCAACAAACTCACCACACACTCCACCATATGCATTTGCATTTCAGGATCCATTTGCCAGGCTGGAGGCAGACTACGATGAACGACATGATCACCACCACGTCGAGAATTATGACGATTACTATGACACTGGGAACAATAACGTATGGGATGATTACCATTGTAACTGGCACATTCAGTGGAAAAACAAATAGAAAATGCCGATTTCTCCGTAGAGCGACAGTTTTTATTCTCACACACCATGGACACCTGTTGCATGGGATGTAATATGTCACCGAACTCAAGATTGGCATGTTCCCGATGTATCTCATTGGCACACTCGATACACAGATACAGTGGAGGAGGACAGTCAGGGGCGTAAGTAATGCTAATGCTGTGATCAAAACACACTTTGGCCGCTTCAGCATTACCGGAATTGGGACAATTTTCACGTTGGCACACAAATGGGACTAAATCATCTGAATATAGAAAAAACTTGAGTTATGGAAAGACAATAGCTTGGGAATTTTGTTGACTTACTGGTTAATTTTGAGAGTAACACTTTACGATCAAACAGATTAGGATCAAAGGCTGGCCAATAGTAAAATAATAATTTGGCCGCTGATGATCTAGATACAGCAGTACCGTAAGCAACAACACATAAAATATCCTTAACTACATTATGTTTAAGAGTCATAAGACATTCCAATAGCTGACAATGATGGGCAGGATTATTGGAATATTGTAGAACCATCATTATAACCGATGATACCGATTGACAGGCTTGAGACTCCTGTTCATCAGCACTTCGGCGAGCTGAAAGTGATTAACGTATTAATTAAAGTTTCATTACTCTCTTTCAGAATTTACTTATAGTGAATGGCAAGATATAATAACATAGAGCATTAACAATATCTTGATGTAAAGCTGGGGGTAAGACAGATATAGTAGAGCTAGCTAAATAGGGTAAATTATCAATTAAATCTTTATCTAAAAACGGTAAGATACAGCATAAACATTGTAATAGAGCTCGGCCAAAAGCTGTAAGTAAATTAGAGAATAAAATAAATATTTTTTTGAATTTGTTTTTTATTCGCTTTAAATTACGCCACCTAATTGACCATATTGTATACAGGGTGCTACATCAATGAGCATAGTAAGAGCATTATATAGATTTCCATATTCAAGATTGGGATAGGCGGACATACGTGTGGGATCTTCAGTAGGATCGCGTATAAGTTCATGTGGAGAGGTACGTACATCTTTAAGGACAGCTATGAAGAATAGAATTAAAAAAATATTATATATTTACCGAGCATTTGGGAAGAGATCGAGAGAGAGTGTTGTCTACTTACTTAATAGAGTTTGAGAGAAATATTTAATATTGTTAGCGATGTCAGCACCAGAGGGCGCCGGTAAGACATTATGTAATAGACGTACATGATATTCATGAAGGCAACGTAACTTTGCCTTAACTAGAAGTCAAAGAAAAAGCAATTAAAAATTTAAATAGTAAAAAGTCGTTTTTAAAGAAAAGGTTAAGTGATTTAATGTCTTTGACTCAAAAAAATTGATTTTTGAAGAAAAAAAAAAATGGATCAAGCACCATTTTCAATTATAAAGAAAGAAATTTAGTTTTTAACCAGGTTATCATTTTTCGATTTTTGAAGAAAATTACTAATTACTTTAGTAAACCCCTTTTAGACGAACATATTGCTGACACTTTAGTCTTTATGGTCGACTATTTAATGGGCAATTTAGTCTTCTCTTAACTAGGCTAACTAGTAGTGGACTCTGTGGATTGTAGTTGTTTCTGTAGCCTCTATAGTATGTAGATAACTTTATAGTTAATTCTGCAGTAGTCTGTAGTAAATGTATCTATATTCCGTAGATGTTTCTATAGTCGAATCGGTAGTAGGGTTCTATAGTTAAAACGAAAAGTCGTCTTTTCGACTTTTTGCATTTAGTTAAAAGTCGACTTTTTTCGTATTTTATGAAGAGTCGATTTTTCGACTTTTAGTATTTTATAAATACTCTACTTTTCGAATTTTTCACTTTTTTTCGACGTTTTTCGAATTTTCGACTTTTCGTATTTTTTCGACTATTTTTGACTTTTGAACTTTTTTCGACGATTCGACTATTTTTTTACTTTTTTCGACTATTTGCGAGTTTTTCCGACTATTTTAGAGTTTTTGACTTTTTGTCTCAAAATTTTTGTCCTGGGGTCAATATTTGGAGAGAGAAGTAGAAAATAGTCGGAAAAAGTCAAAAAGTCGGAAAAAGTCGAAAAAAGTAAAAATAGTCAAACAGTCGAAAATTGTTAAAAATCGAAAAAAAAACGGAAAAAGTCGAAAATCGTCGACAAGTCTGAAATTGTCGTAAAGTCGGAAAAAGTCGAAAATAGTCAAAAAATCTGTTTTTGTCAAAAAGTCGAAAAAATTAGAAAAAAGTCGAAAAGTCGGAAAGTCTACTATTTAGAAAATACTAAAAGTCGAAAAGTCTAACAGTCGACTTTTAACTAACTGAAAGAAATCGAAAAGCCGACATCGGATTTTTTGACAAAAAGTCGATTATTCGTAAGTCGATTTATAGAACTCTAATCGGAAGTCTACACCATAGATCAGATGTTTCTATAGACTCTATAGTCGAATCTATTGTTAATTCTGTATTCCACTTTATTGTTGACTCTGATGTCGTCTTTTTAGTTTGTAGATGTCTCTATGGACTAATCATAAGTGATTACAAAAAAGGTCTCTTTCCAATTTCAACGTGTTTTAACTAAATTACAAAAGATTTTCTCATTTATTGTATAATAGAAAACGCCCAATTTGTGAGCCTTTTACTTGACCTAATTTCATAAAATAACTTCAATAAAATATAAATATATAAATTGTATATAATATTTTTGGCCAAAGGAAAAAACTTACAGGCTTGAGCACGAGTACCCATATTGACGAGCTGGGTCTTGAAACTATCGGTCATTATATCAGACACATCCTTAGAATTTCCAAAGCTCCTTCCAATGGACTTGCCATTCTTTGAAAAATAATACAAGCAAAATAAAACAAACTTAATGAAATCTATAAAATTTAACAAATAATAGAAATTTTATAATATACTCAAAATTTTAACGAAATCCTTAAAATTGTTTTATTATATAATAATACTTTTTTATTTCTTTAGAACTGAGATACAAAGTTTCTCAATTTAATTTTTAAATATTTTATATTAAATTTAATGGATTTTTTTGAAAACTTTATTTAACTTTTATTAAGTACTTAACAGGCTTTTCAAATTTGTTAAAATTTACCTCAAAAGTTGTAAATTTCTTTAATAAATTTGCAATTTTTTACGGATTTTTGCTAAAAACAGCAGCACACAAAATTAATAAAATATCTACTATTGAAAAAGTAAAATTTTTCAGTTGAAAAAAGTGTATCTATTTTATATTAAACGTACAAAATTGTGTATAACTATTTACTAGCAGATGCGCATAGAACAGCTGTTGGGGAAAAAGGGGTCAAAAAATAATTTAAATGTAATTTTTAAATATTATATAAATTACTTACCTAACACTTATTTACTTATTAAGTTAAACTTATGTTAATTATTTTAATTAATTCTTTTTTATTAAAAAATAATAATAAAATTGTCAAGTGTTTTTTTTTATGTTTTTAATAAACTTTAACCTGTAGCAATAATCTGTGCTGTTTTTCACAACTAAAATTGTGTATTTATTACATTACAACTCTGTATTGTAATGTGCTCCTCCAACCCCCATTTAGTTAATGGAAAGTGTAAAAAAATCAATATAATTTTTGCCGTCAAAACATTTAAACAGCAACAGTTGTTTGTTTATGATTTATTCATTAACTTTGCATGTCAGTCTGATGAAAAGACTGCTTATTTAGCGCCTGCTCGTTTTCTATGTTTTGTTTAGCTTATCTTTTACTAAACAGCTGACTTTTGTTATTGTTTACATTTTATCTCAACAAGTGTTTCTCTTTGTAGTGGTTGTCTTATTTTGTACCGTTATCTTTAATATTTGTTTACAAACATTAATCAGCTGTTTTGGTATAAGAAATCAGCTGACATTTGAATAAAATCAACAAGTGTTTGTTTACAAGTTGTGCTTGTGCGTGTTAAATGTCATGTGATTACGTGGAAATATTTTTATAAATGGGAAAAGGGTTTAAATGAGGAAAGGCTGGTATTGAGAGAAAAATTATGTGTCTTCATTATGTGAATTCATCGTAGGTAGTTAGATAAGTTTGGGTTCTTTTTCGTTTCTATGGGTCGAAAACTACTGACTCTGTAGTCGACTCCGCAGTTAACTATATAGGTGTAGTCGATTTTATAAATGATCTTTAGTCGGCTCTATAGTTAATTCTGTAGTCGACTGAATAATCGAGTCTGTGGTGGATTATATGTCGACTTTGTAGTTGAGTTATAGCATACTTTGAGTTCGACTGTAGTCGACTCTGCAGTTGACTATATGGCTGCAGCCGATTTCATGAAAGATCTTTAGTCGATTTTATAGTCGACTCTATAGTAGTGTTCTACAGTAGAAACGAAAAGTCGACTTTTCGACGTTTTGCATTTAGATAAAAGTCGACGTTTCGACTTTTTGCTTTTTTAGCAAAGTCGATTTTTCGACTTTTTTCAGTTAGTTAAAAGTCGACTTTTAGACTTTTAGTATTTTGTAAATAGTCGACTTTTTTCGACTTTTTGACTATTTTCGACTATTTTTGACTTTTTCCGACTTTTCGACTATCTCCGACTTTTTTCGACTATTCAGACTTGTCGACGTATTTCGACTTTTTTCGACAATTTTTGACTTTTTTCGACTTTTCAACTATTTTTAACTTTTTCCGACTTTTAGACTATTTTTTACTTTTTCAAAAGACGATAGTCGAGTTACCGAGTTTTTTGGAACAAAATAGTCGACTTCGACTTTTCGACTTTTTAGATCCCTACTCTATAGACGACTCTATAGTCGACTCTGTAGTAGGGTTCTATAAATCGACTTTCGAATAATCGTGCAATCGACTTATTGTCGAAAAAGCCGAAAAGTCGACTTCGTAAATTAAAGTCGAAAAAAGTCGATAACTTGACAATCGTCAATGAAAAAAGTCGACTTTGTAAGTAAATGTCGAAAAAAGAGCAATAATCGAAAAGAGTCGGAAAAAGTCGATAAAAGTCGAAAAAAGCGAAAAAGTCGACTGTTCATAAAAGACTAAAACTCTAAAAGTCGACTTTTAATAAATGACAAAAATCGAAAAATCAACTTTTCTATTGTCGACTCTCTAGTCGACTCTATAGTCGACTCTGTAGTCGACTCTATAGTCGACTCAATAGTCGACTCTGTAGTCGTCTCTATAGTAGACTCTATAGTCGACTCTGTAGTCGACTCTATAGTCGACTCTGTAGTCGACTCTATAGTCGACTCTGTAGTCGTCTCTATAGTCGACTCTGTAGTCGACACTGAAGAGAACTATGCACTTGACTATGTAGTCAACTACAGACTCTTTAGCCGGCTACATAGTCTGTAGTTGTATCTTTAATCCAATCTGCAGTTGATGCTCTAGTGTTTTTAATAAAATTTCTTTCACTGTATTATTTTTTTAACATTTACTCAGTTTCCGTTGAAATTTATTTCAAATTTGTCCCAAAAATTTGTCATTACGTAAGTCAGTGAATTAAAAAAATAATTGTAAAATAAAAAATAAAACAAAAATATTTTTCTTAAATAAACTTTTTCAATACTTAAATAAAATACCTTAAATTTTGAATAAAATAAAATGTCTGAAACTTTAACAAGCCAAGAATTGGCAACCTTAAAAGATTTACCCACAGCTCCGGAAATGGGTGAATTACGTAAGATAACCACTTTACAAGATATACCCTTAGCACAGGGCGATAGTGTAAATTCACAACTAGAACTAGGACATGCCTCCACTGATGCTGAAAATGAACATAAAATAAAAACAAATTCGCTTAAAAGATTTTTTCGTTTACCTTCTAAAAAGAAAAGTGATGGCGCTGCTCTGGAGGGAGAACCAAGTCATATGGAATTTGAAGAAGGTTGCGAAATTCAATATTATCAACAAAATCCTACACAAAATGATATCGAAAGTAAACGGGATTTAAAGCAAACTAACTCGGAATATAGACGTTTTAAATTAAATTTTGGCCGTTATGAGTGTAGGATTTTGTTTGTAAATTAAACAACTTAATCGCAAATTAAATTATTTCTTTATTTATAACAATGCAGCTAATCCTACTTCTAATGTGCGTCCTCAAAGAGAGTTAAGTGCCTCCTTTTCAAAAGCTAACCTTAAATCTTCTTTGTCCACTTATTGGAATTCAGTTTTTAAACAGAAGAAAACTAAAAAATCCTCAAAATCTCAATTGGAATTGCAACAAACGGTTAGTGAAGCGACTACCTCAAGAACTGTGAGAGAAGAACAATTACCCGACTCTACTAATGATTTAACACAAAATCCTGATTGCCCTCCTGATGACAATAGCAATTTAGATGAAATTCATAATTTACAAATTTCTGAAGAAATTCAGTCAAAATAATTTCTTAAATTTGTTATTTCTTACAACTAAATTTGTTTTTTTTTTACAATAAAAATTTTTTGTGGTTTTGTTTGCTGAAAATTGTAATTTAAGCGCTTTACGTTAGCAACACCAGTTCAAAGGTTTTAAGCTAATCAACTGTAAAACTTAAATGTTTTTAAATGTTCATCATTTTGGGGTGGTTTAAAGCAGCTGTTGTTTTGCTCTTTAAATCCCTGCTTTTTTCAAAATGACAGTCTAGTTATCATTTTTAACTACATTTCGCTTTCATTGGGTCATTTTTAGAGGTCAGCGTCAGCGTGTGTGTTAGCATGTCTTTAGTTAATCCTATAGTTTTCACTTTTACGCTTACAACTTCATTTTTAAAAGGGTTGTAAATTGCATATTATTACAAAAGAATCCTTAAAAAAATGTGAAATTCTTAAATAAGGGTTAGTTGTTGTATAAATTGTAATTTATATAAATATTTTTAAAACTAATTTTATAGTGTAATAGTTTAACGCAAAATCTTTAATGAAATCCTATAAGTTTTCAATAATTTACAGAAATTTTATTTGTATCAATTTACTTTTATATATCGATTTCTTTTGTATTTTTGTTTAATTGTTTGTAGCAGTTGTTTTTTAACAGTTTATTTACAATATTTTCCACTAAATAAGTTTCTGAATTGTTTTCAGCAGTTTTTATTTTGTATTTATTGTGAATATTTATTTCTTTTATACTTTTTAACAAAGAAATTAAGAATCTATAGTCGACTTTTTAATCACCTTTTTAATTCACTTTATATTTGAATAAATTCAATTTATGGTTGACTCTTTAGGCGACTTTATAGTCTTCTCTGCTATCGACTTCATATTGGCTCTATAGTTGACTACTTAGCCAATTCTATAGTCGACTCTATAGACTTGTCTATAGCCCATTCTATAGTATACTCTCTAGTTAACTGGATAGTCGACTGTAGGCTCTATTGTTTACTATATATTTGACTGTCGACTCTATAGTCGAC